>NC_058414.1:42325565-42370755 GCF_002201575.2 Neomonachus schauinslandi | reverse complement strand
TTCTTTCTTTCTTTTCTTTCTTTCCTTCTTTCTTTCTTTCTTTCTTTCTTTCTTTCAGATTTATGTATTTATTTTAGAGAGAGAGACTGTGAGAGGGAGGGTGGGGCAGAGGGAGAGAATCCTCAAGCAGACTCCTCACTGAGTGCGAAGCCCAATGCAGGGCACCATCCCAGGACCCTGAGATCAGGACCTGAGCCAAAAATCAATAGCCAGCTGCTTAACTGACTGAGCCACCCAGTTTACCTCAGATCTTGGTTTGTAATAACCATTCTCCAATACACTGAAGCAAGGCTCCTTGGAGAAATGGCTGAATATAGGACTAGTGCAGGAAATATATAAAATGAGCATGGAGCATTGAGTTGTAAAGAAAGTAAGAAAGTTACTTTCTTGAAGTTCTTGAAGCATCAAGAAAGTGAGGAAGTGCTAACACACACACACACACATACACACACACACCCCCCCCCACACTGATGGCAGTATGTCCAAGGAACACAGAAGCCAACTGAAAGAGTTTCCAATGGCTCATGATGGGACAATGTGAGCAGTAAAATAAAGTACTATTAGATTCTAGCCCAAAATATAAAACTATTATCTATGTGTTCATAATGATATAAATAGTGATCAAATACATTAATAGAGAGGGGAAATAGACAAATCACCTATGCAGAAATATTCCAATTAATTTACATAGACACTCTGCCCTCAACAATGTGGAGAATAACTTCCCATTCCATAATGTATGCTGTATGAAGTGTTTTCCATTTAAAGAATACACTATAGAAATGGAGGAATAGTAAATTCCCGTAAGGAATCCTGACAACACTACTTCATCCAAGTGACAAGATCAATATCAATAGTGATTAATCATATTGATAGCAGTTACCCTTGATATGATGTAATGAGAATGGCACTTTTCCTCTGTGATCTTCCTCCCCTAAACCCATAATTCCAATCTAATCATGAGAAAAATAAGACAAATCCCAAATGAGGGCCATTTTGCAAAGTGGTATGTAGTACCATGTTGTACAATACCTCTCAAAAATTGCAAAGGTCATCAAAAACAAGGAGAGTCTGAAAACTGTCACACCAAGTGGAGCCTAAGACATAATGACTAAATGTAGTATGGTATCCTTGCCAGGATTGTGAAACAACAAAAAATGACATTAGGTGAAAACTAGAAAATATGAATTAAATATGACCACATGTCATAAGTAATATCAATACTTTCTCATTAATTGGGACAAAATACCACACTAATGTAAGATGTTAATAAATGGAAACTGAATGTAGAAACTGAATTCTGTACTATCTGTAAATCTAACACAATTCTAAAGTCAAAATTTTATTTTCAGAAAATCAAGTGGAAGGGAATAAATTAAACCATAGGATGGTAGCATGGGCTAGTAGTTTGGAGACAGAAATATAAAGCGGAAGTTTATGTCCATCTGCCTGATTCTGTGTTGGGTGTGGTGTTTTACCCCTGATGACTCTAGCAAAAGGTCTGTAATTTAAAAATGCCAATGATGGTAGAAAGTTTTGAAGGATTTCTGAAAAACTGAGTATCTGTGTCTGTGAAAACAGAGCTGTTCTTAAAAATGGTGTTGTTGGGGATGCTTATTTAGGTCAGAGTTCAAGACTTTCAGGTACCTGAGAATTCTATTCAGGATGTCTTGAGAATCATACCATCTTACAGAATATTTTATTATAGATAGTGTTTTTTAAAGGCAGTGCTATTAGGAGTACCTGGGTGGCTCAGTCAGTTAAGCATTTGCCTTCGGCTCAAGTCATGATCCCAGGGTCCTGGGATCGAGCTCCGCATCGGGTTCCCTGTTCAGTGGGAAGCCTGCTTCTCCCTCTCCCCCTGCTTGTGCTCTCTCTCTCTCTGTCAAATAAATAAAATCTTTAAAACAAAAATAAAGGGAGTGCTATTAGCATTTTTGGTGAGATATTTCTTGTCTTAATAAATGATAGTAGCAAACTTAACCCCTTCTAGAAATGTGACAGTCCAAAATGCATCTATTAAAAAAAAAAAAAAGCCAAAGGGAATGGTACCTTTTATCTGCCAATACTGAGTTCTTTGAAGAGTCATAATTTCACTAAATTGAAGGATTAGGAAAGATAACATGTCCTCTGGAAGTGCCACAAGGATGGTAAGGAGTCTGTAGTTGGGAATTAGTATACTTTAACATCCTGGATAGATAAACCTCCTCCACTCCTATGAAGGCTAATTCTTCTCTCTGTGTACTTTATTTGTAGTTTTATTATACTTTTCAAATATACACTTGAGAGATTTTTATCTATGCCTTTTCCTCAGAATGAACAATTACTAGTGGCTGCATTAGATATATATATATATCTTGAATAACTAATTATAGCAAGATATCATATATATGACCCCACAAATTTCAGCATACATTTATATAATAAACAGCCATTTAAAAATGTCATTAAGCCTCATAATAATATTAACAACATTTTCTTAATATTTCATAATCTTCAGTCCATAATGATTCTCCCAATTTTCTCAAAAGTTTCCTTTAAGAATCAGTTGGAGTGAATCAAGTTTCCATGTTTTTAGTTTTAGTAGTTTTTAAGCCTTCATTTTTTTTAGAGAAGTTTTAGATTCATAGCAAAACTGAGAAGGTACAGAGATTTCCCACAAGTGCCCTGCTCCCACGCATGCATAACCTCCCCATTATCAGCATCTCCCATAAACATGCATTTGTTACAATTAGTGAACCTATGTTGACACATCATAATCACCCAATGTCCCTAGCTTACATTAGGGTTCACTCTCAGTATTGCACATTCTATGGGTTTGGACAGATTTTATGATGATATGTATCTACCATGATGATATCATACAGAACCTATTTGCTGCCCTCAAAATCCTCAGTGTTCCACCCATTCATCCCTCCCCTCACCCTGACCCTGGCAATCACTGAAGTTTTTAGTGTCTCCACGTTTTTGCCTTTTCCAGTTATCATATAGTCAGAATCACACAGATTGGTCATAGAGTAGCCTTTTCAGATTCACTTCTTTCACTTAGGAATAAACATTTAATGTTCCTCCATGTCTTTTCATAGCTTGATATTTCATTTCTGTTTAGTGCTTGATATGATGTAATGAGAATTGCACTTTTCCTCTGTGATCTTATCATATCAAGACAATATTCCATTGTGTGGATGTACCAGAGTGTATTTATGAATTCATCTACTGAAGAGTATCTTGGTGGCTTCCAGGTTTTGACAATTACAAATAATGCTGGTATAAATGTGTGTGTAGGTTTTTTTGTAAACATGTTTTCAATTCCTTTGGGTAAATACCGAAGAGTGCAATTGTTAGGTCATATGGTGAGTTTGTATAGCTTTGTAAGAGACTGCCAAACTGTCTTCCATAGTGGCTGTACCATTTTGCATTCCTACCAGAAATGTGTGAGAGTTCTTATTGCTTCATATTTTCATCAGCATTCGGTTCTTCACTGTTTGGGATTTTGGCTATTCTAATAGGCATGTTAGTGGTACCTCACTGTTGTTTTAGTTTGTAATTCCCTGATGACATATGATGTGGAGCATCTTTTTATATGCTTATCTACCTTCTCTATATCTTCTCTGGTAAGATTCCTGTTAATATGTTTGGCTCATTTTTTTTTTTCCTAGAGAGCAGGGAGGCAGGTGGGCAGAGGGAGAGGGAGAGAGAATCCCAAGCAGACTCCGTGCCCAGCATGGAGCCCAACATGGGACTCTATCTCACGACCCTGAGATCATGGCCTGAGCCGAAATAAAGAATCGGAGGCTTAACCGACTGAGACACTCAGGCACACCGGCCCATGTTTTAATCAGATTGTTTGTTTTCTTATTGTTGCATTTTAAATGTTCTTTGTATGTTATGGATGACAGTCTTTCTTACATGTGTCTTTTGAAAATATTCTCTCCTAGTCTGTGACTTATCTTCTTATTCTCTTGACATTGTTCCTTATATAGAGAATTTAAAAAATTTTAATGAAGTCCGTGTTATCCATTATTTCTTTCATGGTGTTGTGTCCAAAAATTCATTGTCATACCCAAGGTCAGTTAGATTTCCTGCGATATCTTCTAGGAATTTGATAGTTTGTGTTTTACATAAAGGTTTATGATCCATTCATTTTGAGTTAATTTTTCTGAAGAGTGTAAAGCTATGTCTGGATTCTTTTTTTTTCTTTTTTCTTTTTTGTACGTTGATGTTTAGTTGATCCAACCCCATTTGTTGAGGACTTTATCTTTGTTTCATTGCATCACTTTGTTCCTTTGTCAAAGATCAGTTGACTGTATTCATGGAGGTCTATTTTGAGGCTCTCTATTCTATTCCATTAATCTACTTGTCGATTCTTGCACCAATATCACACTGTCTTGATTATTATAGCTTTTTAGGAAGCCTTGAAGTTGGGTAGTGTCAGTCTTCCAACTTGTTCTTCTCCTTCAATATGATGCTGGCCATTCTGAGTTTTTGCCCCTCCATATAAACCTTAGAATCAGTTTATCGATATCCACAAAATAACTTGTTGGGATTTTGATTTCTATTGCACTGATTCTATAGATTAAGTTGGGAAAAACTGACATTTTGACAATATTGAGGCTTCTTATCCATTAACATGGAAAATCTCTCTGTTTTTTTCAGTTCTTTGAATTTATTCAAGAGGGTTATGTAGTATTACTAATATAGGTATTGTACATATTTATGTCTAAGCATTTAATTTTCTTGGGTGCTAACATGCATAGCATTGTGTTTAATTTCATATTTTACTTGTTCATTGCTGGTATATAAGAAAGTGATTTTCTTTCATATATTAACCGTGTATTGTGCAACCTTGCTATAATTGTTTTATAAGTACCAGGAATTTTTTTTTTAAATCAATTCTTTAGGATTTTATACACAGACAGTTTTATTTCTTCCTGTCCCATGTGTATACATTTTATTTCCTTTTCTAGTCTTCTGCGTTAGTTAGAACTTCCAGGATGATGTTGGAAAGGAATAGGTAGGAGAGGTAGGTAGCTGTAGGTAGGAGAGGATATTCTTGCCTTGTTTCTGATCACAGTGGGAAAGCTTTGCATTTTCTCTATTAAATTTGAAGCTAGGTGTAGGTTTTATGTAGATATTCTTTATCATTTTGAGGAAGTCCCCCTCTATTAGAAGTTTATTGAGAATTCTTATCATTCGTAGGTGTTGGATTTTGTCAAATCCTTTTTTTTTTTTTGCATCTATTGATGTAATCCTGTGATTTTTCTTTTATAGTCTGTTGATGTAATGAATTACATTAGCTGATTTTTTAATGTTAATCCAGCCTTGCATACCTGGGATAATCTCACTTTGGAGTGATGTATAATTATTTTTATGTATTGTTGGATTTAATTTGCTAATACTTTGTATAGGATTTTTGCTTTTATGTTTATGAGAGATATTGGTCTGTACTTTCCTAGGTCTATACCATAAACATATATTAAGGAGAGGCCTTATCTTTTTTTCCAGCATCTCCCTCCCTACTCCTCTGTAAGGGGTGGGATGCTCACCTTATTGGATGGAATCCAGGATCATGGATTGCTCAACTACTAAGAGGCTGGAATAGCCTACAAAACTGTAAGATTATAAATTTGTGTTGTTTTAAGCCATTATGTTTTGATAATTTGTACAGTACAAAGAGAAAACTAGTAAATCACCATACTGGTGAATGTTTAGTTTGTTTCCCCTTTTTCTGCTATTATATGTATTTTTGGGGACAATGTTTTTACGAAGCAAGGTAACTTTTTGTCCTGAGTTTTGCATTATTTTATTGAGATATAATTTAGAAGTATGATAACTGAGTCAAAGTGTATTGTTCCATAAATAGTAAGAGGGGACAGATTTATTACATCCTAACCAGCACTGAGTGTTATATAGTATGCTTCTAAGTTTTTGTTAGTTTTATAGATGATAATTTTCTCCTATTTCTTTAATTTGCACTCATTTCTTTAAAATTATACAGTTTTCATATGCTGATTAACAATTAGTGTGTCTTTTTTTCATGAATAATCTATTCTTGCTTTGCTTCTCCCTCCTTCTTTTTCTTTTAACTGGGTGTTTCTTGTTTTAATTAAAAATATTTGCCTCTTTTAAATATCACTAGCTCTCTGATATTGTATTTTGAAGTAAGTAAAGTACACATATATACCAACATAAATGTATTTTTTTAATCAAGTCAAGAATATTACTTATTTCCCAAATTTTCAAAGTAGTTATTACCAACTCATAACAGGGTTAGTATTATATCTTATTTAAATAATGTACTTATTTAAGTATATTGCCTTTTACTAAAGGAATGTATTTGCCTCATTTATTTCAATTGTGTCTGAACTCAAAATAACATTTGCTTTGTGAATACAGAATTTTAGTAAACATGCTTCCAAACTTCCATAGTTTTATTTTCTCATTATATCCTATATGGGTGTTTTAATCTTGATTCCACTTGAAAGCAGAGGCTGAGATGTGGGTTTATATGCAGGTGATTGATATGGGGAAGTGATCCTCAAGAGCTGAGGAACTAAGGAGCATGAATAGGGAAAGATGGAAAGCTAAGTGAAAGTGCATTATCAAGTTGGTCAGCTAGTGCCCTGTGCCTCCAGGACCTTCTGAGGAGTGATCAGATTGCACCTAAAGTGTCTCCAAATGAAGAAGAGTTAAAGCATTCTCCACTGGCTATATCCCCCACTTGCTGAACATGCCCCCCGATGCCCCCTACCACACACAAACACTTTCCAGATGCTGACCAGTGCTGAGCCAACTACCACAGGCACGCTGTGCCCCAGCATCGCAGAAGTGACAAACACGGCATGCCATTAAGGTGAGAAATCTAATTTCAAGCTGCAAAAAGAAACCACACACATCCATGTTCTTCTACAGATAAGCCAATCAACTCCAATTTGTCTCCCTAAGCCAGTTTGAATTAAGGTTCTGACTCTGGCAAGTAAACCAGATGATAAAAAGATACATTACAAGTGTGCTTTGATTTGGGCAGGTGGCTTAAATTCTCTGTGATGTGAGATTTTCATCCACGAAATCCTAATTCATAGGGTTGTTTTGAAGACAAAGTGAGCTAATAGCAATATTATTATTATCAATGTTGATAATATTATTTATATTTTTTGAAAGCAAATACCATTACTATTAATGTAATTTTAAAAATTAAAGTGCTATTATGTAACTTATGATATTTTCAGTAGAAGGAATAATCCATTTTCTTTAGTTGCATATTATTATATTATTTAAATTATCTGTAATGAATACCTTTGAAATGGATAGTGCTCAAATAATAGTTGTTCAATAAATACTGATTGAAATTCTCTACAACTAAGAATCTCGGTGATTGATGATAGAAAACATAGTCTTTTGAGATCCATAAAATAAAAGGGGGGATTGCTTATTTTTAAATAAACATGATGCAAGGAATTTTATGTGAATATAATTTTTATGCATGTTTAATTAAAGAGTTGTATGGATTGAAGTAGAAGATGATGCAAACAAATTGAATTGGTGTTTTTTGGTCATGTGTTCTTGTTATTACACTAATGTCTTTTTACTTTGGAAGAAGAAAAATGTAATTCAAAAGAGAATATTCCATAGAGCAGGTTCAAGGAACTTATTTTTTCTTCTCTATTTCTTTTTTTTTTTTAAGATTTTATTTAGTTATTTGACAGAGAGAGACAGGGAGAGAGGGAACATAAGCAGAGGGAGTGGGAGAGGGAGAAGCAGGCCTCCCACAGAGCAGGGAGCCCGATGCGGGGCTCGATCCCAGGACCCCGGGACCATGACCTGAGACGAAGGCAGACGCTTAACGACTGAGCCACCCAGGCACCCCTTTCTTCTCCATTTCTAATTATTATTTAAAGTTCAAACTAATCTTAGTCTTTAAAAATGCTTTAAAATAGAGAGCTCTGGATGTGATACCACATTTAACAGGATCACCTAAAAATACAAGATTCTGACATCCCAAATAAATGAACAACAAATGGAAAAGGCTACAGAAAGGTTCAAATCCATCTGATGTGTAGACTTTAAGGAATGTTGAGCTTTCTATTTTTTGTTACTTTTAAAACTATCATATACAAACCAAATTCTAAAAATCATCCTTAATGTTTTAATTAAAGAGTGCAAGCTCTTTATTTTATATTATTTACTTGGTAACTGTAAAACACTCTAACATGATCATTTATTGTAGAATATAACAAAGCATCTTAAATTATTTTTGAAACTTTCCTTGGAAAGAAATAATCAAAGTGGATATAACACACAGCATTTTAAAAGTATAATGAGGTAAAATGTTTAGTAAACAAATGCCAATAATGGCAATATTTTGAGAAAATATTAACTTAAATTCATTTGGTATTTTTCCTCTAAATGTTTCCAGAATGACACCCTCCCCCATCACTACATATACACACACAATATCTCCAAGAGGAAATTAAAAAGTAATGACATTATTTTTTTACTTCATAGATTAAATAGGTATGGTGGAGAAAAGTTAAATGGTTTGTACAGTAGTGGAGAGCAAGTTATCGATGAAATGAATGTATAATCCCTATCAACTCCTACATTTGATTTCTTTGTAATGCCTGATGCTGACCCAGAAAGAGCAATGCATATGTGATTTGGTAATTGTTTTACATGCCTTCTATAGAGGAGGGGTAGCAAATAAAATTAACAAGACAGGGGCGCCTGGGTGGTTCAGTTGGTTAAGTGTCCAACTCTTGGTTTTGGCTCAGGTCATGATCTCAGGGTCCTGGGATCAAGCCCTGCGTTGGGATCTGTGTTCTGTGCAGAGTCTGCTTGAGATTCTCTGGGTCCCTCTGCCCCTCCCCCCCCACTCGCGCTCTAGCTTTTCTCTCTAAAAATAAATAAATAAAATCTTAAAATTAAATTAAATTAACAAGACAAACCCATGCCTAAATAAATTTAAACTACTGGAAGAAACACAAAGCTACAAAAAATTTCTGTATTAAGAATGTGATGTGATAAATATTACAAGTGCAGATATTCTTAGATGAACGTTGAAAAATATGAGACTAATTCTGCCTGGGGAGATTTGGGAAATCATCTTTGAAAAGATTAATTTTAATTTCATTTTCAAATGCTGTAGGTCAGGTATTCTCAAGTTCACCTACCTATTAAAATCAGAAGTTAAGTCCAATTCTATTTAACACTAAAGCTCATACTCTTTACATTTCAATAAGAAGACATGAGAAATTAAGATCAACGTGGAAATAAACAATCTCTGTCCCTGTCTCCCTGGGTCCTCGCTCTCTCTCTCTTTTCTTTGTTTCCCTGAGGACAATACACAATAAAGACTGCTGATGGTCATATACAGAGGAATTTGAGACAAAGAACTTAGCATTAGATGCCAGCTTTGAGGCTACTCTGATCTCAGGGTCAAGTGACAGGATTATGCAAGACTGAAAAAGTGGCTGTTTAGATAAAGGGAATAAAGAAGGAATTAAAAATGTTTTGACTCTAGCCTTGGAGATGTAAAATCAATCGCACCATTAACAAGAGTAAAGAGTTGTGATTTCAGCAAGGTTAGAGCCAACAGAAGGTCAACGGCAGGTTTAAGACAAGTGCACTTAATCCTGCATCCCTACTTCACCCCTCCTAAAACAAAATAACACCATGGTTTCAGCGGTCCTTGAAGCCCCATGCCCCCACCTCTACTCCCCACATGCGTACCATACAAGTACATAGTAACAATATATGCTTGTCAGGCAAGTGTATTTCCAAGATAAATTCCTGGATCCCAACATGTTGCTGACTCTAATCCTAAATCCTTCTTATAAAGAAATTTGAGAGGCAGCACTTTTAGGGAGGAAAATGTTAAGTTCATTTTTTTTTATATGTTGAATTTACATGTAATGTAGTTCATGTAGTTACACGATGTATGAAGTGTTATGTACTGTATATAGGGCCTGTAAGAATTAGGCTTAGCAAAATTGGGTAAGTAAGTATCACACTGATTCCGACTGGCTTCATTAGAGCCAAGTTGTTTCAGCAGACGAACTGAAATCTGAAGTCTTCACAATGATGGTAGAGATGAAGTGGACAGAGAAAAAACACACATTTCTTTCAATATTCCAAAAAATAAAACCCTGAGATGGTGTGAGGGAAACACCACACTTGGGAACTGCTTCCTTGCTGGTGGTGTGCACACTAACGATTCACTCTCCTCTGTCTTCTCAAAAGCTACTCTGGTTTGGAGTTGTCTTTCTAGTGGACTGAAAACCATATTCCACTCCAAATCTTGGCTTCCAGAAAATGCTGTTTATAAGTACAGTTGTTTGGGAAGGCAAAATTTCTGATATTGTAAAATAGAACATTCCAAAGTAAGTTCTGCTGGTGTTTAACCTTCTCCCATTTACCTAATAATTTTATAATTATTTAAATAGAACTCAGATCTTCAAAGTCCTTTTACTCTGTTCATCCTTCAACCCCTTAGCATTATTTTTTTTAAAGATTTTATTTATTTATTTGAGAGAGAGAATGAGAGAGAGAGAGAGCACATGAGAGGGGGGAGGGTCAGAGGGAGAAGCAGACCCCCCTGCTGAGCAAGGAGCCCGATACGGGACTCGATCCCGGGACTCCAGGATCATGACCTGAGCCGAAGGCAGTGGCTTAACCAACTGAGCCACCCAGGCGCCCAACCCCTTAGCATTATTAATAGTGAAATAACCTCAACTACCAAAGATGGCTGAGAATTTAAAAATAAGCAGAAAAATGCCATAGATCAGCTAAAAGATGACACAAAGCTCATGCAATAAAATCCACGCAGATAACTCAAAGGAGAGCATCTTCCATTCTCTAGTTAATATTCTTTTAGACATGATTCTAAGTGACTTCTAAGAATGCAATAATCAGCAAGCCAACAGTAATGTAACTCAGTGTATTCACAGTAGAATGATGGATCATAGAATATGTGTGAAAGGTTCATATATTGCAAGGATATCTACAGGCAGTGTCACCATAACTTATCTAATGTCTCAACTCAGAGTACATTTAAAACAGAACATGAGAAGGTGATAGGAATGCCGTCGGCAGGAACATTGTCAGCAGAGAGAACTGACTGCTGATAATTTGCTGATGAGGGAGGTGATAGAAAACCCATAAAAACAGACTGCAAAACTGAAAAAATAATTAAAGGATAATATAAAATTATTTAATGTTTTACATAACTGCAAAACTACTGAAGTATAACTCTATTACAGTTCAGTTCTTTTGGTTTTTCCTGGGGTTGATGCTTAATAAGTGTGCACAGATTAAAATATATCAAATATATACTAGTGGAGAAAGCAGGGAAACATGGATTCAAGAACAAATTTTTCTCAATTTTACTTCGCTTTCTCCCTACTCCTTTCCCTGCATCCATGTCCTGGTTTTGTTTATCCTCAACTCATTTTGCTCACTGCCTTCAGGTTTTCTCCAACCTCAGTTAATGGCAGTGATGGACATATTTCTGTCAAAATATTTGGCTGCTTGAAAGAGGAAACTTAGCTAACTAAAATTAACTGATTTGGAATACCTCTTCTTCTGGAAATGTCAGCTAAAGGCCATGTTGTGGAGTTGGAAGCAAAGGACATGTTAGATGAATTCATTATAAGAGATATTTTTCATTTCTTTCTAACCTTTGAAAACTACGTTCCAATGAAATTAATTAGCTTGATGTAATTCTCATTTATACCATGTCTAATTTATACTAACAAAGTAAACTGTAGGTAACAAATTGCCTAAATATTTCAAGCAAATTGAAATAAACTTCTATTTAGTAACTATTCCAGAAGAAAATATTTTTGTTCCAATGACTGGCCTAATTATCCCAGTCATGACACTTTTGTTTACACGATTCATTCTTTACGCTAACAAAATTGCCCAAATTTTTCAAGGAAAATAAACTTCAGGTTGGTGAAAATTTTAGGAAACATAGTGTTAGAGGATTTCCTTCTCCTTCAGTACCCATGGTTCTTGGTCACGTCGCTTTGAAGAATAGAGAGGTAGACCAGACAGAGTAGTGGGCGCAAAGCAAGGTTTATTGAATGATAATAAAGTGATAGTACAAAGCTCCCGAAGAGGGAGGGGACCCGAGAGGGTTGTCATTGCAGTTTCTAAGTCTAGGGGTTTTTATGGACTTGTTGGCAGGCTGTTTTAATCTGATTAACCTTCCCTGTGCCTGTCACCCAATCAGATTTTTGTCATCTATCTTTCGGGGGGGAAGGGGGGGGGGGCTCCTTCCGGGGCGGTGTAAAATCCTCGGAGGGTGGTTTCCTTTGGGGGGGGGGGGGGGGGGCCCTTTTCCCTGCCTGCCTTTCTTCCAACTATCCTTCATCAATAATATTTTTAATCCCAAATATCAGACTAACTATCCTAGTACTGATTCTACTTTTATAGACAGAAAATAAAAATGGATCAGTTCACATTGGTTTCTTATTCAAACTTCAGTAGCAAAATGTTCTACTATCTCCTATCATTTTCTCAATGGCTGGCTTTTCCAGGCATAGAATTCTGTTTAATACCAGATACTTCTTTCTTTAGGAGTTAGGGAATAACATGGGTGTGGGGTGGGAAAGACAGGCTAAGAACTTGATTTTTTTGAAACCTCACCGAGATGTCTGGGTTGACTATAATAGCGCCATGCCACCAAATCAAACTGAAGAAGCAGTTGTTTTTGTTGGCGTAAAGTGAGTACCAAATAGCCAAAATTTGAATTATTGAAGACATAATATGCAGAGTGGAAAGTCCAACTCAGATTTTGGTCGAAAATATACCTAGTGATAAGGTTTTTCTGTGACAGAAACAATATTTTAGAGAAATTCATTGTTGGTGATGAATACTTGTTCAGCCTGCAACATCCAGTTGTATAGAACCATCCTCTGTCTTTTGGATTTGGATTGAAATCCCACCCTGCAGAACCTTTGGAGTATCAGGTTGTTGCCTTTTTCCTGGCAAGGCTCTGAAAAACACATATCATTTCTTCTTTTGTTATTATTTTCTGTGCTATTGTGCTTATTATTCTTCTGTGCTTCTACACTTGGTGTCCTTAATCAGCAGCTCCCATGGTACTACTTTGCCAGTCAGGTACTTGTGATGATTTCTGACCCCATAACCAAAGGTGCTATTTCATTAGAGGTTGAAGGGAGAGGACTCACAAGACTGTAGGACTAGGGTTATTTTGCTATTGGTGTGGCCTGGGAGTATTGCCTTTTTAAAAGACTCCTTCTAGTAAGAACATGAAAACAATTTTCTCATGTATATATCAGATATTTAAAAGCCGACACCCCAGTTTTCATATAAAAGTAATTTTTCCTTGTTGACCAAGAATTAATGTCCTAAGACAGAACTCATATAACTTTCTCCAGTAAGAAAACTTTAATTCAAAGTTAAAGTAACATTTGTTCAGTTCAATTATTTAACACTAGAATATGGAATCTTGCTAGTCTTCTTTCGAATAGCTTTAACATTTTAGCACTTTTTTTTACCCCAAAATAACAATGTGACTTTGCATTTTTACCAGAACCATCACCTTCATCCTTCTCCGGAATTTAAATTTTTTTTTCAAATCTTTTATATCATTTCATTTGCATTGTAATGCAAATTAATTTGTTCTGGTCAACAGATAATCAAATGATAAGACAAGAGGCAAGATGGAAGTCTGAGTGTTTTGCGTCTATTAAGGCTGAAGTACTCAGTTTTAATTAATATTAAAAAATTGTCTAGGGGATCTTAATTGCCCAATCAGTAGTTCTATTATTATTTTCTTAATTAGGAAATGTTTTGGCAGTCGGGTTTAGTTCTCAGAGTTTTAAGAGTGTCAGAGTGGATGGGGCACCTGGGTGGCTCAGTCGTTAAGCGTCTGCCTTCGGCTCAGGTCGTGATCCCAGGGTCCTGGGATCGAGTCCCACGTCGGGCTCCCTGCTCCACGGGAAGCCTGCTTCTCCCTCTCCCACTCCCCCTGCTTGTGTTTCCTCTCTCGCTGTGTCTCTACCTCTCTCTGTCAAATAAATAAATAAAATCTTTAAAAAAATAATAAAATAAAATAAAAAATAAAAAATAAATTAAAAAAAAGAGTGTCAGAGTGGCTTCCCAAATTTAGAACATAGGTTAGCAGTAGAATGGAGACTGCCAACAGCCTTAGGATTAATCTGTCTGACTGAGTCTGTCCCTCGTTATTTGACCATGGCTGTCATGGTGAAAGATGAACTCACTTGTGCTTGGACTGTTAATATAAATGAGCTCTATTTCACTTTGAGATGTCTTGATTGAGAATTCTTGAGATGACTGGGGCCAATTTTCTGAGAGGTTACAACTAATTTAGAACTTACAAGTCACTATAAATAGTTTAAGCTGATCATTTTAATGTGACATCCTTTACTCTTGGGTTGAATTTCATTTGCTGCCCCAAAACCAATTATTTAGGTTTTTTAAGTCTTTCCAGAAATCACACAAAGTCCCAACTAACCAAAGCATAAATTTCCCTCCTAGTTACAGACGTTTTAGAGATATATTGAATTGCAGTATGTAGTGCTGATCCTTTGGGCACCCCACTGGCAAATTCTTTGTGTCCTGAGAATTGCCTAATTATGCCTTTTCTTTGTTCTCTATCTTTTAATCAGAATTTAACTTCTCTCCCTATGATTTCCTTGGTTTTATTAATGGAACTGCATGAAAAAAATCAAAATCCTCCTTTGCAAGTTTAAACAAATTAAACCTGTTTTTTCCTCCATATATAATTTGTCTTTTATATTGTTTTTTCTTTTTATGGTGATCTTGTCAAAAAAACTAACTCATATTACATTTTTAAAGACTAAAAACCAGATTTTGGACCTGAAAATTCACTTATTTATCCCTGTTAATAGTAGTTTTTTGCCATTTAAAAATATTTCAATGTCCTTTTTTCAACGTGATCCATAATAATTATATACATATGTGTGTACATATATATAATTTCTTATGATTATAAGATATATTAATTTTTATTGGGTTCTGATAAAGAAAAATTATCCTGGACAAATTAAACAAACAAAGGAGACTTTATTTCAGACTATCACAATAGGAGAGAGAGATTGAATTCAACTCTCCTGAAACAAAAGGTGAGAGAGTTTTTAAGCTCAGGATGAGCTAAGTGGAAAATACTGGATGACTTTTGTGGGGAGGATTGGTCAATGTGATTAGGCCATGGGTGTTTGCTAATTGGCACTTACAAAAGTTATGCTCCTGTCTTTCCCCAGAGATTGGGAAATAAGGACTTTTTATCTTTTTTTTCGCTATTGAAATTCTTTTAGGTATAATTGATATATTAGTTTCAAGTGTACAACATAATAATTCCATATTTGTATATATTGTAAAATGATCATCACAGTAAGTCTAGTTTAATACCCATCATCATACATAGTTACAATTTTTTTTCTTATGATGAGAACTTTTAAGATCTACTCTTAGCAACCGTCATATATACATACAGTATTGCTAACTATAGTTGCCATCCTATACATTACATCCCCATGACTTACTTTGTAGCTGGAAGTTAGTATCTTTTGACTCCCTTTACCCATTTTGCCCACACCCTACACTCCACCTCTGGCATTCACCAATCTGTTCTCTGTATCTATGAACTTGCTTTTGTGTTTTTTTGTTTCTTTGTCCTCATATAAGTGAGATACCATTCTCTGACCTATTTCACTTAGCTTAATGCCCTCAAGGTCTATCTGTGTCATTGGAAATAGCAAGGTTTCATTTTTTGTGGCTGAATAATATTCCTCTGTGTGTGTGTGTGTGTGTGTATTACATTTTCTTTATCCATTCATCTGTCAATGGACACTTAGGTTGTTTCTCTGTCTTGGATATTGTAAATAATGAACATCAAGATGCATATACTTTTTGAGTTAGTTGTTTGTGTTTTCTTTGGATAAATACCTGGAAGTGGAATTGCTGGATCATATAGTAGTTCTATTTTTAATTTTTTGAGGAACTTCCGTACTATTTTCCATAGTGGATGCACCAATTTACATTCCCACCAATAGTGCACAAGGGTTCCCTTTTCTCCACATCTTTTGCCAATACTTGTTATCTCTTATCTTTTTTGATAATAGCCATTCTGACAGGGGTGAGATGATATCTCATTATGGTTTTGATTTGCATTTCCCTGATGATTAGTGATGCTGAACATCTATTTGTGTATCGGCCCTATCTTCTTTGATGATTACATTTCAAAGGGATGGCTCCCAGATCCTGGAGAAAGATAGTCCTGCCTTATAAAACTGGGAGTCTGGGAGAAGATTTACACCTCAAAGGGGCAAAGAAATAATTTACAATTGCAAGTTTCCTAAAGTAAATGCTCTAAGAAAAGGGAAATTAGAACTCATAGTAAGAAACTTCTCTGAAGTTTAGTCAAACTGAGGGAAATGTTAAAGCCATCTTGGTCAGTTCTAATAATTATTCATGGAAAAATTGTGAAATTTATCCAATAAGACAAATGTTGCCTTAAATATCTGAATATTTTCAAACAAAATATCTGGTTGCACTTTTTAAAATTTTTTATTGTTATGTTAATCACCATACATTACATCATTAGTTTTTGATGTAGTGTTCCATGATTCACTGTTTGTGCATAACACCCAGTGCTCCATGAAGAACATGCCCTCTTTAATACCCATCACCAGGCTAACCCATCCTCCCACCCTCCTCCCCTCTAGAACCCTCAGTTTGTTTTTCAGAGTCCATTGTCTCTCATGGTTCGTCTCCCCCTCCGATTTCCCCCCCTTCACTCTTCCCCTCCTGCTATCTTCTTCTTTTTTTTTTTTTCTTAACATATATTGCATTATTTGTTTCAGAGGTACAGATCTGTGATTCAACAGTCTTGCACAATTCACAGCGCTCACCATAGCACATACCCTCCCCAATGTCTATCACCCAGCCACCCCATCCCTCCCACCCCCCCAACTCCAGCAACCCTCAGTTTGTTTCCTGAGATTAAGAATTCCTCATATCAGTGAGATCATATAATACATGTCTTTCTCTGATTGACTTATTTTGCTCAGCATAACACCCTCCAGTTCCATCCACGTAAATTGCAAATGGCAAGATCTCATTCCTTTTGATGGCTGCATAATATTCCATTGTATATATGGACCACATCTTCTTTATCCATTCATCTGTCGATGGACATCTTGGCTCTTTCCATAGTTTGGCTATCGTGGACATTGCTGCTATAAACATCGGGGTGCACCAAGATCCCTACATCTGTATCTTTGGGGTAAATACCCAGTAGTGCAATTGCTGGATTGTGCTTTTTGAGGAACCTCCATACTGTTTTCCACAGTGGCTGCACCAGCTTGCTTTCCCACCAACAGTGTAGGAGGGTTCCCCTTTCTCCTCATCCCCACCAACATCTGTCGTTTCCTGACTTGTTAATTTTAGCCATTCTGACTGGTGTGAGGTGGTATCTCATTGAGGTTTTGATTTGGATTTCCCTGATGCAGAGTGATGTTGAGCACTTTTTCATGTGTCTGTTGGCCATTTGGATGTCTTCTTTGCAGAAATGTCTGTTCATGTCTTCTGCCCATTTCTTGATTGGATTATTTGTTCTTTGGGTGTTGAGTTTGATAAATTCTTTATAGATTTTGGATACTAGCCCTTTATCTGATATGTCATTTGCAAATATCTTCTCCCATTCTGTCGGTTGTCTTTTGGTTTTGTTGACTGTTTGTTTTGCTGTGCAAAAGCTTTTTATCTTGATGAAGTCCCAATAGTTCATTTGCTTCCCTTGCCTTTGGAGATGCATCTAGGAAGAAGTTGCTGCGGTTGAGGTCGAAGAGGTTGCTGCCTGTGTTCTCCTTTAGGATTTTGATGGACTCCTGTCTCACATTGAGGTCTTTCAACCATTTGGAGTCTACTTTTGTGTGTGGTGTAAGGAAATGGTCCAGTTTCATTCTTCTGCATGTGGCTGTCCAATTTTCCCAACACCCTTTGTTGAAGAGACTGTCTTTTTTCCATTGGACATTCTTTCCTGCTTTGTCAAATTAGTTGACCATAGAGTTGAGGGTCCATTTCTGGGCTCTCTATTCTGTTCCATTGAGCTATGTGTCTGTTTTTGTGCCAGTACCATACTGTCTTGATGATGACAGCTTTGTAATAGAGCTGGAAGTCCGGAATTGTGATGCTGCTAGCTTTGCTTTTCTTTTTCAACATTCCTTTGGCTATTCGGGGTCTTTTCTGGTTCCATACAAATTTTAGGATTATTTGTTCCATTTCTTTGAAAAAAGTGGATGGTATTTTGATGGGGATTGCATTGAATGTGTAGATTGCTCTAGGTAGCATTGACATCTTCACAATATTTGTTCTTCCAATCCATGAGCATGGAACGTTTTTCCATTTCTTTGGGTCTTCCTCAATTTCTTTCATGAGTGTTTTATAGTTTTCTGAGTACAGGTCCTTTGCCTCTCTGGTTAGATTTATTCCTAGGTTTCATATGGTTTTGGGTGCAATTATAAATTGGATCGACTCCTTAATTTCTCTTTCTTCCGTCTTGTTGTTGGTGTATAGGAATGCCACTGATTTCTGTGCATTGATTTTATATCCTGCCACTTTACTGAATTCCTGCATGAGTTCTAGCAGTTTGGGGGTGGAATCTTTTGGGTTTTCCACATAAAGTATCATATCATCTGCAAAGAGTGAGAGTTTGACTTCTTCTTTGCCGATTCAGATGCCTTTGATTTCTTTTTGTTGTCTGATTGCTGTGGCTAGGACTTCCAATACTATGTTGAATAGCAGTGGTGATAGTGGACATCCCTGCCGCGTTCCTGACCTTAGGGGGAAAGCTCTCAGTTTTTCCCCATTGAGAATGATATTCGCTGTGGGTTTTTCATAAATGTCTTTTATGATATTTAGGTATGTACCCTCTATCCCTATACTCTGAAGAGTTTTGATCAAGAAAGGATACTATACTTGGTTGCATCTTTATAATGGTTTTAAGTTTGCCAGTGCAGAATCTAATAATAAAGCTGAGCCCACACATAAGCATTAAAAGTTTCTAAAATTTCCGTTGTTCCAATGTATAAAAGTGAGAGAAATGATTAATTAGGATTTTTATATAAGGTCTATAAATTAAAATTATAGTCAAAGATAATGACTTTATAACTAGTTTTAAATGTGATATCTTCAATTTTTTATTGGCTTTATGGCTTCTGATAAAATCATAAGTTCCATACTTATCTGTCTACAGTATCAAAACCTGTTAAAGATATGAGATTTCTTTTTTTTTTTTAAAGATTTTATTTATTTATTTGACAGAGAGAGACACAGCGAGAGAGGAAATAAAAGCAGGGGGAATGGGAGAGGGAGAAGCAGACTTCCTGCTGAGCAGGGAGCCTGATGCGGGGCTCGATCCCAGGACCCTGGGATCATGACCTGAGTCAAAGGCAGACACTTAACGACTGAGCCACCCAGGCGCCCCTAAAGATCTGAGATTTCATACTACTTGCAAGTTAATACATTTGCTTAAAATAGTTTTATTGGTGCAAGCAGAAGACACAAGACTCTGGCCCAGAGACAAAGGACTTTATCACAAGTGAGCATGATCTTCATGTTCTCATCAGTTTTCTTGCCTTTCAAGTCCTGTGGGGAGTGGTGTGGAATCAGGTCCAGTCAGATATTTCACATGTAGTGCATCTCTATCACAGCTAAAGAATCTTGAGTTTAGGAAATCCCTAATCTTTAAACTGCTGGCAAACCTGCCCACCCTTTACTCCTAAGGGAGACATTATCTTGACTATCCTAGTCAGGAAACAAATCTGCCCTCAGCCCAAGAGGGGAGACATTATCTTTATCATCCAAGAGTGTTTATAGTATAAACATCCTTGACAGGATATTCCAGAGCGAAAGTTGATATGGCATGCAGAAACACCATGGAGAATAATCTCCTCATACACAGAATTAGTAACTTCTTTTTAATCTAGATTTTTTTGCATCATACCACATTGCCCATTTGGTAATGAATGCCATTCTATTATGTATGTGTGTATCTATGCTGATTGGAATGTACAGTGAGTATTTGTGGCAACCTAATCAGGAATCTCTGTTCCAGAGGAAGCTACATGAGTACTTCAAATATCATTATTAAAATCTACATAACAGAAATGTTAATGAGCATAGAGGTCTTAGAATAATTTTTCTTTGGTGAAATGAATAGTGTTTAACATATGTAATTGGCTAGAAAGGAATTAATGTTTTTAGAGCAGGATCTTAAGAGAATAATTTTCAATTGTTTGTTTTCACCACTTTATCAAAAAGGACTCTGTAAACTCACCTTAGAAGTTTGAACAGTTAGAATGGCTAAGATTAACAAGTCAGGAAATGACAGATATTGGCAAGGATGTGGAGAAAGGGGAACTCTCCCACACTGTTGGTGGGAATGCAAGCTGGTGCAGCCACTCTGCAAAACAGCATGGAGTTTCCTCAAGACGTTAAAAATAGAGCTACCCTATGACCCAGCAATTGCACTACTGGGTATTTACCCCTAAGATACAGATGTAGTGAAAAGAAGGGGCACCTGCACGCCAATGTTTATAGCAGCAATGTGCACAATAGCCAAATTATGGAAAGAGCCCAGATGTCCATCGACAGATGAATGGATAAAGAAGATGTGGTCCATATATACAATGGAATATTACTCAGCCATCAGAAAGGATGAATACCTACCATTTGCATTGACATGGATGGAACTGGAGGGGATTATGCTAAGTGAAATAATTCAATCAGAGAAAGACAATTGTCATGTGGTTTCACTCATATGTGGAATATAAGAAATAGCACAAAGGAACATAAGGGAAGGGACGGAAAACTGAAGGGGAAGAAATCAGAAAGGGAGACAAACCATGAGAGACTCTGGACTCTGGGAAACAAACTGAGGGTTGTGGGAGGGGATGGGGTAACTGGGTGATGAGCATTAAGGAGGGCACGCAATGTGATGAGCATTGGGTGTTAAACGCAACTAATGAGTCATTGAACACTACATCAAAAACTAATGATGTACTATATGTTGACTAATTGAATTTAAATTAAAAAATAAATTAAAAAAAAGAAGAAGATTGAATAGGTTTGCCGTCTTGATGTGTTCCCCTGGGAGCACATATTTCACAGAAGGTTCTTGCCAGAGTGTGCAGATACAGACTGGGATCTATTGATCCTAGAAGAATTGCTTATATTACTATTTTTTTCCTTATTAATGTGTACACGATTGGCAGAGTGTGGTCTAAGACTCGTTTTTATTGTAACATATCATCTGACTGCAAAGTTGTAGAAGAGAAAAGCATATTAAGCCTCCACCTCTAATCACCTGAGTTTATTGACGTATCTAAAGAACCTAACACATGTTGTATAGCTATACATACATATATAGTATGCCGCCGGCAGCACACTCTATGTAGTATGACACTATATGTAATATATACATATATATATATACTATGCTATCTGCAGCATACCATATGTAGTATTATTCCATAAATAATATAATATATATTATTCTATACTATAGTATGATAGTCTATAGTATGTTGGCAAATGATTAACACATGGCTTGGGAGGGCAAGGGGAATCTGGAGTCTTTACAATTTCTGTGCCTTAAGTACTCCCACCATGGCCTACTTCAGACTATGAAAGTGACACCACTCATCAGGGAGTTGGGAAGATATGTGTATAACTGGCTCACAAGGGCCAGTAAGAAGAGCTGACTCTAATAAGAGCCGGCTCCAACACACCACCCTTCAATGCCTTCATTTTTCTTGGAAGCCAATTAGAAAGAATCAAAATTTTTATTTTTAGAAAAGACTAACTCTTGCTTACTTAAAAGCATTCAGTAAAAGTTACACTGCAACTTAAGCTCAGAAACAAAAGCCCCATACAAAATTTTAACTGTTAAAACTTTCATCGTGAAATTTGACAGGCATTCCTTGTCCGTTCATGTTGTTTCCTTACTTCCTCCATGTTAAAATGGAGAAAATTTATAAATACATGTCTAGTTTTAATAGAAACAAGAACTAGTAAATCAGTACCTTGTAATAGGTACAGACCACCCAATATAAAAAATAGAAATGTTCTTGTCCTTGAGACAGAATTTTTAGTAGAAAACGTGGAGACTCTGAAACTGTTTAAATACTCTGAGTTACTTTAGGGAAATGCATGAGCTTCCCCTTGTTAATTCGGACTCTGTGTGTGTCTGCCGAAGGCCGCAGTACAAAGTGGTTGATAGCTACAGTCTGAGATGTAGACTGACACTTTCTGCGGCAGCAGTCAAGAGTGAGTTATTTCAATCTGTGCTAGTGCGGCTGGAAAATTTACCTTCACATGGCTGGAATTCCATTTCAGTCTGTCATGATACACTACGCTGCACCTGCTTCTTCATGAGCCAGAACAGCAGTGCGACGTGGTTGCTGAGATTTCTAACCTCTCAAACATAGTTGCTAAAGCTAAATATCAAAAGGAGGAGAAAAACTGGAAAAAAAATTAATATCCTCTTATGGAAGGAGAACACCAAAATAAATTGAGGGGTACAAAAACAAATGCATAAATATGAGCAAAGATGTTCTTTTCTTCATTTTATTTACAATTACTTCTAAGCTTCGTCAATGCTTGAAAATGCTGAGTGTTTGAGATTTTGCCATTTCTTAAATTTCAGAACTTTAAAAAAAGATACATTAGTACAGTAAGAATTTAATCTATACTTGTATGAGATGAAGTAAAAATAAAAGCTATTTCGATAATTATTTTAAAATTACTGTTTGGATCATTCACTTTGGAGCGTCTTTTTTGTTTAAAATATGCCACTAACTGGGACCTTGATATAGATTTCCCTGATATAGATTTCCCTTTCATTTTATAAACAGTTATTAATGGAGCCCCATAATTCTAAAGCATATGAATGGGTTTCAGTGAATATGTGAATATTGTCAAATTATTTGCAAAGTTTTGTAGATAATAGGCATTTTCCCATTCATTTGAAGATATTCCCTAGCATTCCTCAGTTTCTCAAAGAGGAATGTGACCTAAAAAAGTTAGGGACCAATACTAGAGTTTGTGTAAGTGCAACAATGGAATTAATAGAATAAATGTCTAAACACACACACACACAATTAATGTCGCTCATCAACCTAATGTGATACTGTTACCCTTTTTCGCCTGGACTGACAGTGCCAACAATGGAACCATCCCTTCCTTGGACTGAAAAGCCTGGGGGACCGCTATTAAGGAAACCCAAATTGCATGAATGTTACCTACAGAAAAGGCACTATCCGGGTTCCATTGGCACATTATCACAAATAAGCTTTCCAGCTGGGGTAGTTAACACTTCTGCCACCAAAATATGGGAATATGGGGTAAATAGAGGACAATTACAATCTAAATGACGGAAAGAGGGAGATTTAAGAAGAGAGTCTATGAGATTAGGAATAAGACAAAAGCACCCAAGCATGGACCAGGTACAAATTAGAGAAAAACAGTACATAGAGAGATTTAATTTATTTAATTTTTTTTCTCAGTTGGCTTATGAAAATATTTATTTAATATTTGTATAGATGATTCTTTAATTCTGACACTAATTTTTAGTCCTTGATATGGCAGAATCAATCTTTTTCTCTTTTCTTGCCTTTCGTTCTTTAGATAAAGTAAAAATACTTTCCTCTCTCTCCCTCCCTCCCTCTCTCTCTCTCTCTCTCTCTTTCTTCTATTTACTATTTTTATATTTGGTATACAATTAAGCAATGTTATGCTATAGTTATTTATTTCTGAGATGAATGTATTTCACATCTTCCTACCCTCTCAGGGAAATCCAGCTTTTGCAGGATAGTAGTTTTCAAGTTTGGTTGTATTTTGTAACTATTGAGAAGATATTATAATACCAGTGCCTAAGTCAATATTTGAATCAGTTATCTCTGGGGTTAGACACAGGCATCTGTATTTTTGTAAAACTCCCAGGTGAATACCATGTGCAGCGAAGTTTGAGAACCATGGTTCTAGGAGAATACACTTTCATTATCTGTGTCCAAGATGGCCATAATGTTCCCCTCAGCTTGATTAAACTTTAGACAGGGTTCTTCCTGATTCTGGTTCCTGACCTCCTTTCCTTAGAACATTTGCTTTAGAAACATATACATTCTCCAAATACTATCACAATGGAGATTAGTTTCAACATATGAACTTTGGAGGGATAATTTAGTCCATAATAGGTTCTGATTCAGTCAAAGTTGAGTTTGAGTTCTGATTTCATGAATTCAGTTGCAAGAATACGAGGTAGCTGGAGAGACTGAGAGTTCAGGAGAATGTAAGTAAGATTCCTCATTAACACTTGAGATTCTCACTCTCTCACAGCCACACCAAATAAAGCAGCAACCTAAGGAAACACCACGTGCTTCATATGCAGTTTCAAACTAGTTTACTCGACCATGCAACTCAGTGTTTGTTTCTTGAGCATTTTGAGCTATTCGGAGCTTTCTAGAAAGGAGAATCCCAGACTCCACTGCAGACATGCAAATCAGAATTTGTTTTCTAACTAGATCTCTGGGAATGAGACTCACCCTTTTCCACCCCCACCAGAACACAGCTCCCAAACCTTTCTTCCCTTTTATAGTAATTCTGGCTTCACCACTATATGACTTGAGTTATTGCAGCTGAATTGGCATCCTGGAGATGTCTTCACTGAAGTAGAGCAGGTATCTTGTGTGGTCTCTTTTGAATAATGTCCACTTTTATACATTTCAATTTCTGTGTGTGAACACTGAGATAAATAACTACGGTCCTTAAGCACGGGAGACAACAACTAACAGGAACAACAAAGCTTGCTCAGGTACACTTGCAGCAATATATAGGTCTTTACAAAAGCAGCAGTTACCCTGTGCAGGTGGTGATAAATGTGAAACTATAAATTCTGGAAATAGTGGTAGTAAATAGATAGAAACAAGAGTGGTTCACAGATAAGGATATGAAGTATACGCTCTTTATATTTTGCCAAAAATGAACTTCATATATTTTGTGGACTAGAGAGTTGTTTTAAAGGAAACACATTCATAACCAGTTGTCTGCTAGAATTGTCTGTATTAAATTATCAATAAAATATTTTAATTAAAACATACATCATTACTAGCTTACATATTTCCTTCTCTGCACTAGTTTAAAAATGTCTCAGATAAAAAGGAAATAATGGCTTCCTTTTTGTTTAAAATTTCCAACATAATATATTATACTCTTTCTAATCTCTAGTAACCTTTGTTTATTTTTCAAACACCTTTATGTGCATAGCTGTTATATTTTCAAACACAATTTGTTGAATTCATAATTTGTTGAATCATATTCTCTTTATTAAATCTCCTTTTGGACAAAAGAAGCTGAAAAAGGAAGATAAATGCTTAGTACATTTGCTTATTTCTTACATTTAACTATACTATATTAATTGATTTATGTCTAAATTAATACCCCAAATTAACTAGATGGCACCAAGGAAAAATTTAATTTGTCTCATCAAAGTAATTTTTTGTCTTAATCAAAGTTTCAGTTCCTCCAGTCATTTGAACTTAAAGTTCACCAAAAATGTGAAAACATCAATTACCAGGAAGGGAAAAATGAAGAGGGGGAAATCGGAGGGGGAGACGAACCATGAGAGACTATGGACTCTGAGAAACAAACTGAGGGTTCTAGAGGGGAGGGGGGGTGGGGGGATGGGTTAGCCCAGTGATGGGTATTAAAGAGGGCACGTTTTGCATGGAGCACTGGGTGTTATACTCAAACAATGAATCATGGAACACTACATCAAAAACTAATGATGTAATGTATGGTGATTAACATAACATAAAAAAAAAATCAGTTACCATACCTTCATCAGACTACAGTTTTGTTTACTAGAGTAAAATTTGATTAATTTCTTAATAAAATTTATTTTCATTTTTGACCAAATAAATTAGGCTAATATTAGTCATGCATTTTATCTATGTCACTCTATCTTCTGTGTTTTTCTTCTTCTAAAGTAATAATTGCCTGCAATTTCTTTTAGTTCTAAGGTTTAGGATACTAGATGCAGTTAAACTGCTTAATTTATTTTTAAAAATGCCCTCTTTTATTATACTAATTTGATAGTCATCTTCAGTCCTTCAACTTTATAAAACATTTAAAAAGTAGGACACAGAGCAAATTAGAGAAATGGAGTTGATATCAGGTCACTAAAAAGAACTTTCAAAGGGAGAAAATGTATTTGTGGGAGAAATTGTCAGAGGAGTCAAAGAACAGTTTGGAAAAGTAACAAGGCTTCCAAAATGTTTATTATTCTCCTTACCCTCAAAGATGTTAAAAAATAGAAAGTTGATAAAGCAGAGAAGGATGGACAGGAAGGGTTGAAGGAAGGACCAAACCTAGGAGAGAGAGGCCAGAGAAGAGGGTATAACAAGAATGTGGACTCCGAGGGCAGCACTTACTGATGGTGTGAACTTGAACAATCTTCTTTTCTTATCTGAGCCTTAGATAAACATAAACCAATTTTGGACCCACTGTTACACTTCACCCTGCAACAAATATAGGGACAATACTTGGAAGTGGCCTAGAAGAAGGGAAAAACAACAACTACAATTGACCTGTGCTCACAATAAGGAATCTCCACTTGCAGTCAATCAATAGAACAAACTAAAGTTCTAATGAATGCATTTCCATCCAATCCCCCAGAAAAATCCTCCAGCAGCACAGCTCTCTTGTAGCTTTATTCTTTTCTGGAGTTTGTTACATTTTATGAAATGTCTTTCATAGTATCTTCCCTCTTCCAGGGCTGAACAATTTCATTTCAGAAGGTAAGTGTTTTTGTACTAATAAAACAACCTAACCTCTTGAGTTCCTGGGTGGCTCAGCAGGTTAAGTATCTGCCTTTGGTTCAGGTCATGATCTCAGGGTCCTGGGATTGAGTCCTGTGTGGGGCTCCCTGCTCAGTGGAAAGTCTGCTTCTCCCTCTGCCCCTGCCCCCTGCTCATGTGCTCTCTCTCTCTCAAATAAATAAATAAAATCTTAAAAAAAAAAAACCCAGCAATCTAACCTCTTTCTTTTTGTTCATTGACTCCATCTTTTCTTGTGGGAACCCTCACTCCAAACCTCACTGTAATTTTTGATGTAAAATTTCTTCCTAAAATAAATGTATGAAACAATTTTATCCTCTTAAATTACTATTAAATATGAGAAATAGATTCTGATACAAGGTTGGCTAATTAACTATCCATGTCAATAGCCATATAATCATTGCTATGGTAGGAAGTTCATTTTACACCCTGAGAGATTCAGATTCAACTTTGGCTATGCCTCCCTCTCTTTATCCAAATATAGAGGTAAAAATGAATATGTGAATGCTATTCTGAAGATTAAATGAAAGAACATGTATAAAATACCTAGGACAATTCCTGACCTATCATTGGTGCTTGATAATTATTAATGCCTATCTTCTTTATTAAGGAATAGCAGGGCAAAGTTCTATGATAAGAAAACAATTTAGTATAGCACAGTAGGTCCTGTACACTTTTCAAACAATTTTTCTCTGTACAAGGAGCAACTCTTTATATATAAAAGTTGGTTTCTTGCATATATATGGTCTCACCATATATACATATATATATATATGGTTTGTGGTAGTCACAGAGAAGGAATTTTGCAGGAAATTTTGGGATTGTTCCTAGGAAATGTACTTTCCCACTGAGGAAAATAGAAATGTATTAAATATAACAATGGTCCTTTAAATTGCAGAGGTTTGAAAGCTGAGCCTGGTAAACATTTAAATTGCAGTTCTTCCACCTGGAAGCCACTTTTTTACAGCTTCCCTCGTGTGCCTTAAAAATGGAATTTTCAAACTTAGAGTATTCATCACCTTTTATATTAAATCCACTGGCTAAGCAATTCTTGTACATGCATTGATTTTAACAATCATAAGGCTTTTCAGGTATGCACATGCACATTTAATGTGTTATTTCTTAAAGCAGAATGTATTGATCATTTAAAGAAGATTGTTATAAATAGAAAGTCCCAAGGTATTGAAAAGATGTTAAGCTATATAAATCAAGTTTTCACATAAATTTAGCCAAATATTAACATGACATCCCCTATACCACCTAGAAGTCCTTTGGAAGCATTATTAATTTAAAAATGTCCTCCTTTGCTCAATTAAGTCTTGGTAAATACATATTTCATTTCTGTAAGGGTTTAATGTAAGTCACACACTCACCTAAGATTGGCATATTTCCTGCCATATTGTCTCTTACACTAGTCATTACAATGACAAGGAAAATAGTAAATTCAGGCCAAAAGCAACCTTTCAAAAATATTTTTTAAAACTCTAGAGCAAACTAAATTACCTTTTTTGCTGTGTTTACAATAATGAGGAAACCACTTTCTAACTTTCAAAGTGGCATCCTTGATATAATGAGATATAATGTGATTTAAAACCAGTGGTTTTCAGTGTGTCCTCTAATAATAGACAACAGATAAGAGGGCTTATTTTATAAACATGCATTTTAGACTTCCATTAGGGTGACTCCATAAGAATACATATGATACGTCCCTTCAGATTCAATGATAGATAAACCAGTATATAAACATAAGTAGAAACAAGAAAGAAAAAAATAGGGTCAGAACAAAACAGAAATAAAATGAAACTACAAAATTGTGAATGGGATTGAACCATGGAATCACCCAGTTCTTGGTCAGAAAAAGGCAATAGAAACTGGTGTTTTGTTTCTTCCAAGGTAAAAAGATTTTGAAAGGCTTTTACAATAGGTCCCTGATCCCCTGATTGAAATCAGAAACTCAAGGGGATCTCCTTATTTGTGAAAGGGATAAACAAACAAACAAACTAACAAACAAACACTGTTTTTCAACTATCACCATCAAGGTGGACTGACCCAGAAAAGCAGAAAAACACAGATTAAACTATTCAATCTGAAACTATATCGAAGCGATCCGGGTCTGTAGTACCTGGATCTGAGATATCATTGATTTAATCTTGGCACAAGAACCCTAAAATTAAACCGTGAAATGTATTTTTGATTGGACAGTCCAGGGAGGAGACAGAGGGAACTAGAAAAATGTCAGACAGTGGGGATAAAAGCAAACAAAAGTGAAAGGAAAAACAATCCTCGAAACATCTTTTTACTGAAATTTTTAGATACATTAAAAAAACACATGGAGGGCGCCTGGGTGGCTCAGTTGGTTAAGCGACTGCCTTCGGCTCAGGTCATGATCCTGGAGTCCCTGGATGGAGTCCCACATCGGGCTCCCTGCTCAGCAGGGGGTCTGCTTCTCCCTCTGCCCTCTTCCCTCTCGTGCTCTCTGTCTCTCATTCTCTCTCTCTCAAATAAATAAATAAAATCTTTAAAAAAAAAAAAAAACACATGCACATACAAGTTGTTTATAAAGTCAATAAAATCAACAATTAGAACATGAATAAACTCCAGGGGAAAAGTTTTATGGAAATATCTAATAAAGACTTCAAAGCCTGTTTACATTTAAATTGCTCAATGAGATCAATTCAGGGCAAACTTTCATTTTTTTCCTCAAAATTTTCATTTAGTAAAGTGCAACAAAATAAAGATAAGCCTAAATGAAACAAGAAGAGCAAGATGTATAGCAACATTAATTAGAGATCTTGGGGGAAAATTAACAACCAAAAACATGAAATTGATGGGATTAACTCTGTACTGGGTACAAAGAAAGAATTAGTGACTGGGAAAAATATCCTTAAGAATTCATTTAGAGTATACTTATGACTTTATTCAGAATTCGGCACATACAGACAAAGGTGAATGAAAATTAATAATAGAAAAATGTACTCTACAGCTATACGATCCAGTGTAGTAGTCACTGGACACATGTGACCAAACTGAGCAACACATATATAAAACATTTCCATCATCACAAAAAGTTCTTTTGCACAACACTGCTATACATACACTAGATGATTAAATGAGAGTTTCAAATATCCATAAACCAGAATTGAAAGATTGGTGGAGAAGCAATATTTGAGCAAGTGATTCTGAGCCTTTTGTCACCCTCAGATTGAAAATAAACATAAATTTCCAAAAATCATGAGTAAAAATGAATATAAACTCAGAGTAACTAATAAATATTATGATTAAGAAGAAAAATCTTCAGGGGCGCCTGGGTGGCTCAGTCGGTTGAGCGGCTGCCTTCGGCTCAGGTCATGATCCTGGAGTCCCGGGATCGAGTCCCGCATCGGGCTCCCTGCTCGGCGGGGAGTCTGCTTCTCCCTCTGACCCTCCCCCCTCTCATGTACTCGCTCGCTCTCATTCTCTCTCTCTCAAATAAATAAATAAAATCTTTAAAAAAAAAAAAAGAAGAAAAATCTTCAAAGCTCTCAGACTAAATGACAGTGAACTCTAAGAAACAGTTATTGGGATATCAGCAGATTTATCAGTAACAACTAATACCAGAAAACTAAGTAGCAATAGTGTTAAGATGCTGAAGGAAATTATCTGCAGACTTGGAATTTCATACTCAACCAAATTTTACTCAAGGATGAGGGCAAAATACATTTCCTAACTTACAAAATGTAAAAGGACTTTCTGCCCTCAGCCCAACACTAACAGCAATTTGCATTTATCGAATGATGCAGTTTTGCAAATAATGGTCACAGTTAAGATTATAAAACATGTGCTCTCTGCCAGACTAATTAACTCAGTTATTCCTTAAACAAACGAAGAGACAAAATAAACAGAATAAACCCCGTGAGGCTGGCACTGGTCATATCTCTATTTTATTTAAAAAAAAAAAACAGGAAGAAATTAAGGCATAAAGAGTCATTCATCTAATGTATTATGAAGCTACAATTCAAGCAGACATCCTAGCTCCAGAGATAATTCTCTTCACAACTATGTTATTTCACTACAAACCCAGAGGTAGAGGCTTAAAAAAAAAGAAAAGAAAACAGGAAATGCAGAATTAGTATTTTTGGAAACAAAATACCTAGGGATGTAAAAAATAAGAATTATAAAACAATAATACCAACAACTGTACTCCACGCCATTTGAAACCTTAGATGAAGAGATCACATCATGCACATAAAATCATAAATTATTAAAATTGACTCAAGGAAAGGAATAGAACATTCAAAATGGCCTCCATTAGTCAGGATTCTACAGAAATGTAACATATGCAAAGGTTTAAGGGAAGGTAATTTGCTCAAGAGTTTCTGCACAGAGATGGGGCAGAGGTAAGTCACCCAAACTCATTGGAAAAGCCCACAGCAGGTAGCCACAGTGGGAACCTGTTAGCACCTCCAGCTGCAGAGGAAAGGAACTGTTTGGCCAGAATCCAGTGAGATCTGGAGCTGTGGGAGGCAATATGGCTGAAAATGTATCAAGCAGAAAGATATGGAAGAGAGAAAAGTAGAAAATACATCTGCAGGTGAAGTAGAAAATAAGGAGTTATAACTAATAGTCATTAAAAATTTGATTTGGTAGGGGCTCCTGGGTGGCTCGGTTGAGCATCTGCCTTTGGCTCAGGTCACGATCTCAGGGTCCTGGGATCGAGCCCTGCATCGGGCTCCCTGCTCAGCGGGGCGTCTGCTTCTCCCTCTCCCTCTGCCTCTCTCCCCACATTGTGCTCTCTCCCTCAAATAAATAAAATCTTAAAAAAATTTTTGATTTTGTAAACAAAGTTATTCCCCCTTAAAAAATGTGTAAAAAAAAAAATACGTGGGTCATATGTTTTTTCCAGGCACATTTCAAAGTATGTGCAAGGAAAAGAATAATTATTCTTTACAAAGATATAGAGATAAGGAAAGCTACCCAGACTCATTTTAATAGCCCTGTATAACCATGATTCTAAAACCAGACAGTGCAAGAAAAGAAAATAGCATACGTCAAAATTAGTTAGACATAAAAAATATATGACATCTATTTACCAAGTATCAGAGGAATTTAAGGGAAAATCCATTAAAACACAATTGCCTACATTAACATGTTAAATAAAAATATGATCCTCTCAATAGGTACAGAAAAATATTTTTTCAAAATTTTACTCTGAGCTTTTATACAAACTCTTTGGAAATTAGGAATGGAAAGAACTTTAGCTAGATGAAGTTTATTAAAAACAAAACAAAGTAGGGTACCTGGGTGGCTCAGTGGGTTAAGTGACCGACTCTTGCTTTCAGCTCAGGTCATGATCTCAGGGCTGTGAGATTGAGCCCCACATTGGGCTCTGCGCTCAGCCAGGAGTCTGCCTGAGGATTCTCCCTCTCCTTCTCCCTCTGCCCCTCCCCCTGCTCGTGCCCTGTCTCTCAAAAACAAAACAAAACACAAAAACAAAGCCAAACCAGCAATTATTGTAATGGCCCCAACAGAAGTCAATGTTGATAAACCGAATTTTTTTAATCATACATATGTGAACTGGTATTTCAGTGGGTTTTATTTTGTATTATTCTCATGTATGAGTCTGAAAATTTTTTTAAAAATTTAAAGGACATTTGGATTTCTTTTCTACTTATATATTACTAATTTTCTATTAGAATATAGTTCAATTTTCTGATTTCTAGAAGTCATCTATAGTGAGAATAACTTCTAGTCGATGGTGTCTAGATTTTGAATGATGAGCAAGAGTTCCTCACACTAAGGAGCTGGAGGAATTTGTTTGTATTTCCTTCTAAGAATGCTGACATATCTTTTTTACATGTGAAACTTGGAGTCATTTGGTATTTTTCTTGATCCTTATTTGAAGTATGAATCCAACTTTGCTTTTCCCATATTTCCATCGTTTTATTCTCATTTATTAAAAAGCCCTTCTTTACCCCCATGAAAGTGAAATGCTGCCTTTACCTAAACAAAATTGCCATATCATATCAAAGTAAGCTTATTCTAAAGCTGCCCTCCTCCCCCCACCTCCCACCCCATCCCCAAAATTTAAAATATGTGTGAGCCCCTGGGCATGTATAAAGAAAGAAAAAGGAGAAGGGAGATTGTTGAAATGAAGGTAACTAAGGAAGGAGGACTGTATGCATGATATGCTGTATATGGTTGGCAGTAAATAATAAAACTGGAATTCAGGTACAAAGTGTACTTCAATTTGTTTCATAATTCTATATTTGTTTTTATAAAATTATACTTGCAGTAAATATAGCAATGTTTACATTTTTTTTATTTATGAGGCGGCTACACAGGTGTTTATTAGTTTTTGATCTTTTATGTCTTTACAAAATTTCTCAAAATGAAAATAAAGATTGAAAAAAAAAGACAGATGAGGAATTCTAGTCTTTACTGAGGCAGAGAAATCAAGGAGGGACTGGAACGGGGAGATGGGTCCCTGCTGGAAACTTATGCTTAGGCAGATAGGGTCCTCTGGGAGATAGGCACTTTCACTCCTGAGTCTTTTAAGAAATGTTGTCTAGCATGTATTGCTGGGACAGGCCCATTTATTCTCTTTCTAGTGCTAACACTATTGGGCAAGTCAAGCTGAGAGTGGGATAACTCAGCAGGGGTTTAAATTTGGACTCTGCCACTTTCTGCTGTGTGACCTTGATTCAGATTAAGGAGGGGGGTACAAAAGATAGAGAGGTTCTTCTGTAGAAATGTCTCAATCTTTGGGGTTTTAATGAGATTTAAATGTTTAGTGCTAAATAATTTAATGATTTTTTAAAAATTACCTGTATTAATGGGTATATTCACTAATTTTGGTAATGACTTAGTTTCTTCATAGGTCTATATTTAGGTCTATATGTTTACAGAGATAAATACATAAAATAATCTACTGTGGGGCTAAAATTTTCCTAGATAAATGGCATCTATATGGTTACCATTACTCAGACATTTTAAGATGTTTTACTAATATAAAACCACTTTCTGTATGGTCCTGGGATGAAGTTTTTAGAGAATTTAGATTTTCGAATCAAATATTAGATACAAAGAACACATTTTTAAAAAAGATTTGTTTATTTATTTGAGAGAGAGAGCAGGGGGAGGGACAAAGGGAGAAAGAGAGAGAAGCCCAAGCATACTGCTTGCTGAGCATGGAGCCTGATGCGGGCTCAATCTCAGGACCCTGAGATCACAACCTGAGCTGACCGGAGCTGAAACCAAGAGTCAGATGCTTAACTGTGTGAGCCACTCACGTGACCTAAAGAACAAATTAAGTAATTTCAATTTAATATGTTTTGAACTAAAAGAAATCAGTGAGTCTTATTATCTATTTCTTCTATATTTGAAACACACTTAGGTTCTCTGAACTCTGATGTTGCAGTTCAGTGAGGAAGAATCCCCACGGACAAAGTTCAAACAGAGTATCAGCTAGTAAACCATTTATAAACTTTGAGGAAGTATTTGTATGTAGTGTTTGTTTATATCCACAAAAAGCAGTATATACCTAGGCATAATACTACTTATACTTTTAATTATCCTACAAGTATAATAAGGAGAGTTGTTAAATGTATTTTAGCTTTAACAAAAAATCAACTCTATGAGAGAAACATCCTGACTTTCTGTTTCTCAATGAAATGATCATAGAGACGCTTTTACTGAATAATCACTGTTTTTACACAACCCATGAATAAACTGGTTTTCCCACAGCATCTGTGTATTCTTTAGATATTACTGTAGAAAGAGCACATAACACACTTGATATGAGAAGATCTCAATGATTATGTTTCGATTATATTCAGCAATACTTATACTGCACTGAAATTTTCATAGAAAGTGATGTTCAATTTTCAATATTTAAAAACCATGTTCTTATTAAGCAACCCAAAGCAAGGGCTGGGAAGGTGGTAGTAAGATGATACAAAAAATTATAAAAGGATATTTAAAGAATAAATTAGAATATTTATTAAAGAAAATATTTCCAAGCACTGGGGATTTGCAGCTTATTGTTTATGAAACCATACATAAAAATCAACATATAAATAAATTTTGCAAGTATTCTAAAAAGTTATTTTGATGATAAGAAAATTTTGGAACAATGTCATTTATCTTTCCATTTAAAGGCAGCGTCTACTTGATCCAATTTTATGTACTTTGAAGAAAGCAATGTTTTAAGTACCAAATCAGCTGCATATGATTGAAAACATATTCTGAGATATTGCCACACTTTTGGTAAGATTTTATTATAGAGATACTTAAAAAAACACCATTTTGTAGAGTATTACATTCTGTTAAAAACACCCATTAGTGATATTTAAACTTTATCCTAGAAATTGCCTTGTAAAAATGTAAAAAGTAAAATGTAAATGCTGCCTAATGTATAAGCTCTTTTCATTAAATGAATTTAGTGTGACACATTGTGAGAAATGGTTACCTGAAGAACTAAGTATATTAAAATAGCCCCATTCTTTTAATGTACTTAAAATACATTATCTTTGAGTTCAAACATAACTGTAATGGTACTATGCTTAAATGCAGATGGGATATAAACCATCATTGCATATAGCAACTGCGTTCACCAAAATTTTTCTAGATTTTCACTAATTCCTGTTTCTTAGAACCTGATTTATCATTGTTTTGAAAGCTACAAGAATTGGGGGGAAAAATCAATCTTGTTAAGAAATTGCTCTTCAAATTTAAATTCAAGTTTGTTATTTGTACCTTTGAAAATTATATTGTTATAATTTGATGCTTTGTAATTCTCTATGAAGACAGCTTGATAAACAAAGATATTTGGTCCATCATAGGTAATAATGGGTCCATTGTATCTATAAATCCATTTTTTCCAAACTCTTCTTTGTGAATTTCCTTTTCTAACCTCTTCAAGGACAACTGGAGGCGTGCCAAAAAGCATTGAGCCACAGCACATCTTTGATGGATTTCACAAGTCCATCCTCTCTAAAACAAGTGTAATTCAGATCCCATTTCTTGACATGGAGCAACATTACAACATGCTTTGAATAATTTTTAGGTGTTATGTCAATTAGAGAGCTTAGAGTCACTGATTATATAAGCTAGATGTTACTAATTACAAAACCTTCCAATGGTAATTAAAAATCTATTATAATTAATGACAAAATGTTAAAAGGAGTCAGTTATCTCAGCAATTGGAGCATTTTACATAAATTAGTACACTGTACTTCCCATTACCAGTCTAAAAGGATTAAAAATCATCTTGTGGAAAGGTACTGTGGTTGTATTTAATGAAAAGTAGAGTGGAGAAATGAAGCAAGTGTCTGAATAATTTAATGCCTTGTTTTTGAACTCTTTTTGAAATATTCAGATACTGAGGATAATTTTCCTAAGTAAAACGTTTGCACATTTACATATGTTTTAAATTTCAAGATCTAAATGAAAACTTTTATTTGTTACTTTGAGTCATTTATATTAATATACTGTTTGCTTAATCATGAAGCCCATGCTTTCATTTACTTTTCACCTATCTGTATTTTCTGTCAGTCAAGCCTCAGAGCCACACAACTTTCATGTTGTGTGGGCAAAATCCTTTAAGAATTTATCATTTAAAAAGAAATCAATAAGGATTATTTAGGAATCATAAAACAGAACTAACATTGCACACCCTCTAAGACTGTCAGAGAGACAGCATTGACTCTGTCCAAGAAAACTGCATGAAATTGAGTTAAAAAAAAAGTTAAGGAAGAATTTATTCAAGGCTCTTGAAATAGAGGAGGGAGATTAAAGTCGACTCCCTTGAAACAAAAGGTGGGAATTTTTAGCACTAGGGTGAGCTTGTGGAAAGTACTGGAGAATTCTGGGGAGAGGTAGGGGCCTTATCTTTTTTGATGATTACATTTCAGAGGAATAGAGCCCAGGTCTTTGGGAAAGACATTCATTCCTAAGTTGTAAGGTGGCAAAATGCAGGGAGAGGGTTTACACCTTAAAGGAGGAGAGAAACAAGATTTAATTCCAAGTATTCTAAAGCAAATGATCTGAGAAAAGGGAGGCCATGGACCTAGAGTCAGGAAGAAACCTGTCTAAAGTTCAATCAAGCTGAGGGAACATTGAGGGCATGTTGGTCAACTCTGAATATTTATAATTTCTCTAACTTAAAATAATACTGGAGTTTCTTTCTAACAATAAGAAATGGCAAATTTCTTACCTGAGTGTGAATCAGCAATCTTCCCGCTAATTTACAGGTTGTAATCATAAACTCTAACCTTTTGACAATCATGTCGATGTGTGGCATTGTTCGGAAAAGACAATCATTAACCTAATAAACTGCTATTTCCAAATGAATCATTTGGCCAAAATTAACCAGAAAATATGTGAGCCCTGCTAGAGAATGTTTTTCCTATTTCCCATTTTTTTCCCCAAGATTAGTACATGTTAAAAATAAAAATAATATTAGCATTTCCTGAAATAAAATAAAATAGTAAACAGATCTTAACTTCCATAATTGTTTTCCTATCAATAGAGGTAAAGCACAGAAAATTATCTAATTTTAAAATGAGAAAAATTTCAGTGGAAAATCTGTGCAGGAATATCGTTATGAAGTATCAAGTTTAGTTTTTGAGTTCTAATATATTCAGTGCTTCTGTAATTTCTCAATTCAATAGTTCTCTTGGTATAGTCTTTCTGATGAAGATATGAGTAACCTTGGCTATCATATTACTAATATGTATAAGTAGAAGTCTCTAATTGATTTAATATCTTTAATATTTTGGGTATTGTCGGGGCGCCTGGGTGGCTCAGTTGGTTAAGCGACTGCCTTCGGCTCAGGTCATGATCCTGGAGTCCCGGGATCGAGTCCCACGTCGGGCTCCCTGCTCGGCGGGGAGTCTGCTTCTCCCTCTGACCCTCCCCCCTCTCATGTGCTCTCTCTCATTCTCTCTCTCTCAAATAAATAAATAAAATCTTTAAAAAATATATATTTTTGGGTATTGTCATGAAAAAATATTTAAAATAAACATAAGCATAAGAAAGCACTGTGAACCTTTCCAACGTAAAGAGTCAAAAAGATAATATATATGAAAGTCACAAGCCAGATCATTTTTGTTTTCTCTTAACTCAGACCTGTTCTCATTCTTTCACACTGCTTTTCCCATTGACATAAAATGTGCTACTTAAATACAGCATCAGGAAATTATTTCTGAAATGAAAAAACATGATCTTCACTCAAGCACAGCAAGAAAATATGATTGATTTACTGTAACTGCCTCTTGTGAGGGAAGGTCAGATGCAGAAATAAGTACGAAGTTGTTAGGAAAGGAGAAAGCTACAGCAAAAGAACGAAAATGTTAGCAACATTTCATTAGAACTTTCATCCAAAAATTAAGAACTTGCCAGAACAAATTGATACTTAGCAAATTTATAACCATGCTTAAGTTTAATTCTGCTGAACGTTTATTTGTTAAAATTATTGTGGAGGTAGGATGTTCAGATTTATATGAGGAAAATTTTCCAATATTTTGAAAATTGAAAATCAGTAAGAAAGCCATTTATTATACATTATTGCTCCCAAGGGAACAGAATTATCTTGACCATCATAATATAGAAGTTTTATTGTAAGGAAATTCCCTTCACTAAAAATTTCAAACTTGCATTTTTGCTACTTTTAGTAACAGCCATGTTTATTGATTCTGCTATGATTAATTACTGTCCTCTATCACAAAGAAAAGCATAATCAATGCTTTAGATGGTCCCTTTTAAAAGAAAGCCTGTCCACATGAAATTACATAGGAGATGACCAACACCAGATTGAAATTATTTAACATTTACTGATCACGTTGAGGTTCATCTTTTCTCATTGTATTTTGTAACTAAAGGAATTTTAGCTGTTCTTCAAATTGACTGCAATTATCAGCATAACTCAGAAATTTTTACCTTACCTAAAATGTCTAAGGTAGACTGGAGTTATAAAACCTGCCTCAAGGATCTTTATGGAAGACATTAACAAAAAAACTATAAAAATATTTCCTCCAAGTTAAATCTGGTGAACCTAGAAACCAGAAGTATAGTTAAAACGGTGATTTCTCTGCTGATAATTAACTCTGTCAAGTATTAGAATCACCTGAAGATCTTTAAAAAATTCCCAATACCCTGTTTGCATTCAATGCCAATTAAATCAGAATATCTGGAGCCTTGAAAGAATAGGCCAACTGGCAGCATTAAATAAAAGGGAATAGAAAAAATCCAGATTTTGGATCTTTTAAATTTGGAAAGTCTACTTGTCTAAACCACAAACAGAGGAGTGCTGTGTGGCTCTGTGCTGTCATTCACATCCAGTTCTTTCCATCCCCATGGCTTCTCCATCTATCAGTGACTTGCCATCCTCCCTTGACTTCTCTGCTTCCAGATGTGAGGTAAAGGGACAGAAAGTGTGTGTTACATGCTGCCATTTACAGAAGTGAAATTGATTCCTCCTCCTGTTTTCTATTGGTGAGAACTCAGTCACATGACCTCACTTTACTGCAAAGGCACTGGGAAATTAGTTGTTTAAAAGAAGAAGAGGGGGGCGCCTGGGTGGCTCAGTCGTTGAGCGTCTGCCTTCGGCTCAGGTCATGAGCCTGGGGTCCTGGGATCGAGCCCCGCATCGGGCTCCCTGCTCGGCGGGAAGCCTGCTTCTCCCTCTCCCACTCCCCCTGCTTGTGTTCCCTCTCTCGCTGTGTCTCTCTCTGTCAAATAAATAAATAAAATCGAAAAAAAAGAAAAAAAAGAAAAAAAAAGAAAAGAAGAAGAGGAAGGATGTGGATTTCTGTCCATCTACTCACCATATATCCTTTTATTCCATTGGCTCCTATCCATGAAATACCCAAAACCCCTCTCCAAGGGAGTCAATACAAAGTCACAACTAGTTAATGCATCAAAGTCTGAGATCTCCAGGCAATAGAGCATATTGTCCATTGTTCTCTTTGGTTCTTGACTTGGCCCTGGAATGTTCTTCCTTGTGTCTTTAACTCTCTGTCTTTGTCCATGTCTTCAGTGCAGATACTGATCCAACATAACTTTTGCAGCCTGTTACTTAGAGAAACAAGCTTGGAGTTCCAGTATAGAGTTAGCAATTGAAGGAAAGAAGATTCCTTAAAGTACTAGTAGACTCCTAATCTATTTATTTAGTCCCCATGTGACTCAACAATAACTGTATTCAACATCCTATCTTAGACATATTTATTTGCTTTATTATTCCCAAGTTCCCCTTTCTCAACTTTAAGGGTAATGACCTGGTAACTATCCGAAAGCAGTAGATGTGATAGTCACACCCTTAATCTAAACCTGTCCCAGAACTGAGTTACTTTGTTTAACTAAGAAATCTCACTTGGTTTTTATAGTTGAAAGACTTTTTAAATCCCCCCCCCCCCCTTTTTAAATAATGTTTGTGGTTTAGACAAGTAGACTTCCCAACTTTAAAAGATCCAAATTTCTGGATTTGTTTCTATTCCCTTTTATTTAATGCAGCCAGTTGGCCTATTCTTTCCTAAACTTATCTTTTTTGGGTGGCGCATTGCCCAGCATAGTCAATAACCATATGCAACAGATACCAATAACATTCTTTTCACCAACGTCTTTTCCTAAAGGTGGAGCCCAGTAGACACATGACTTTCCATTTACTGTTTTATCAGATATTTGACACTGACTAATACTGTTGTACAGCTGTCCAACCTGCTTTATTTCCCTCACCATCCACATCCAGCCTGCCAAGCCAATTATTGTGTATTAGACGTTTCAGTTGCAAAAGCAGTCTACTGCAAGGTACTAATACCTGTATCAGATAGGTCAAGTCACACTAATTGTTGAAACAAACTCGGAATCTCAGAAGCTTGTTTCTTTGTCACTCACATCACCATCTCTTGGGCATTGGTGGTAAGAGGGATTGAGGGGTCAGTCTTCTGCTCCCTGTGGTCTATGAGGCACCAGGCCTCTTTCATACTGAGGCTCTGGTATCATCAGACGCTCAACGTTTTCCACTAGCATCTTTGCCTCCAACTGGCAGGCAAGGGAAAAGAAAGAGAGGACTGCAAATGGTCAACATCACTTTTGCCCACAATCACTTGTCTAGATCTCAGTCACATGGCTTTACCTAACTTCAAGGGGCTTACACAGTGAGGTCCATTGGTGTTTCCTGGAAGAAGAAATAAAATATATATATTGCTGAGCTGTAACATTGCCTCTCTCAATTCCCATCTATTTCAAATAATTATTTTGACATGATTAAGGATAAAAGAAAATTAATGATAAAATAATATATAAACAGGCCTTTTTAAAAAAAAATAATCATTCAAGCAACCATACATACAATATATCTTCATCCACATTGGCTGATCTTAGGTTTTCCAGATAAAATATAGAATGACCAGTTAAATTTGAATTTCAGATAAACAATAAGTAATTTTTAGTAAAATATTCCCCAAAATTGTATGGATCAGACCAAAAAAAAAAAAAATCATTGCCTATCTTCAATTCAGATTTTCCTGGGCACCCCATATTTTTCTTGGATAAATCTGTCAATGCTGGCCAGAAGGCTCTAGTTTTTATTTTTATTATTATTGTAAGGTATGTTCAGTGATATCAGTATGAATTATGGAAAGTGTAAATATCATGTTTTTCCCCAATTACCTTTAAACAAACAAACACTGCTTTGAGCCAAAGTATAAAGTCCTATTTGCTATTTAAATCTAATTTATGTGTGCCTAGGAGCTTTATTTATAACTAGTCTTTAGTGTTTTATGAGATTTGATGTTTTAATTAAATTTCAGTACAAACACCTTAAAATAACATTGTGCTACTTTGATTTCATTTCAATATGTGAGTTCTGCTTTGTTAGGAGAAAAAGTTGCAGAGAACCGCAAATTATCAGGCTTAACATAAATTAAGAAGCACTGGCATCTTCACTGATCTTCAAACCAAGAACTGCCCATAAAGTGTGCTGCCGAGATTGGATTGCTCCTACATGCTCCCTCAGTGATTTTTATTATTTAATAAGACCGTTCATTATAGTTAAGCTACTTGTGTTGGAGCCATTAGATATTTATATGAAATAGCATATCATTATCTCAGTTGCATTCTGAACCATTTGGGATTCTTTTAAGTTAGGGTGATTTCTTTCCCTGTCTTAATTTTGCGCACACTAGTGCCGATGTGCCTGTTCAGCTTTATTTCTGTCTTCAGGTTCTTTATCCTATTTTTCAACTTTATTGTGTTAAAGTGTTTGATGAACAGTATAGCTGACTGCTAAATAGGAGTAGCCTCAAAGACAATAATTTTAAAAATTTACTGTCTTGAGAGGCAGACAAGGAGTTGATAGATATCCCAATTCCTTTATCTCTCTCTCTCAAAACTATAAAATTCTAGCAGGGTATATTCACTCACATCCCTACATCTCTTCACATTCAACAACAGGGACCTAATCATGGAAACAATGATTTGGACAGTGTGAGACCATAAAAACCCAGGATATTAAGAGGAAGACTGACAGTATGCAGAGCCAAAAAGCAAATACGACATAAGCTCATAATTATTAGTGTGATCAAATCAAAGCTGGATCAATTGTGTGATTTTCCAGGTTGCAATTTGAACCTATAGAAGGCTCTAGCTTATACAGCTGCTTAACTCATCATTCCTGTGTAGTAAAGTATGTATAAGGTATGAATGGGTTTTCTCAAATCTTTACAGTTATCCTGTCACCTCTTGTTACCGGTCTGGTCATGGGTGGCGTGGATAGGGATTAACTAAAGAGAAAATTCATCTTTCTTCTCCCTTATCCATTATTTGTTACCCACAAAGATCCATTATCTCAATTTCTTTTATTCTTTATTTTCTGTCCCAACTGTTCTGGTCAGCACTTTGATGGGATTCCAGTAATATTGTAGACCCCATACATGTTACTTAATTCCATATTCCTTCTTTATATTTATTGTGAATGGTGGCCTAGAGTTTTTTATTCAGTAAATAAACATTTAATGAGCATGTATTATATTCAAGCATCAAGTACTTAGAATTCAAATGAAAATACAGAGTCCATCTCAATCCCCAATGAGGTCACAAACGAGTGTGTGTGTATGTGTGTAGTAATTCTTCTTCTTTATCACTGGACTGTCAGTGACAATAATTTTATGATGTTGATTTTATAGACCAGAAAAATTCCCATCCTCCCCAAATTTAGATATTCATGAAGCATTACTAACTTTTATTTTTGCTAACTATACAACCAGAAGAACAGTATTACTTTTTGAAATGAATATCATGGTATAATAAAGGGCATTTTGAAACTGAAAATGAAGGAAATATCATAGTTCCAAATGGGGTCTCTTAGAAGCAGTAAATTTAGTTTTTAAAAAAAGCTTACTTTTGCTCTTGTATTTTTTATTTCACTGGAGACAGTGAAATCCCTGTCCAGACAGCCTTTGCAAACCACTCCTCTTTGCAAGCTTACAAAGAGTGAAATAATCTGATGTTTCATCTTTTAAAATGTGTTTAGAGTTAAATTAAAAATGCAGAAAATACTTCAAAGGGAAACAAAACCTTAAGACAAATCTGTACTGTTAACTCTGGAAGGAGATAGTTGGCCTAAATACAGACAAAGACTGGTTTCTAGGGGGAGCAAGCAACATAAAGAGAGTTATGCCGAAGGGATATGGAGCAGTGGAGCCTGTCGTATGCGCCAGATGGACCACTTAACTTGCTGGAGCAGAACATTCATGAGAAGTGGAAAAAAGTCAATAAGAAATAACTTGTGTCGCCTTTTGCATTCGATACTCTAACTCTGCTTTATTTTACTCCTTATACTCACTACTCTCCACATTATATCCTATCTTTATTTTATACAACAAATATCCATTGAGACTTCATTAACGCTTGGCTCTGTCCTGGGCCTTGGGATAAAATAAGACAACAAAACAGAGTGTCTACCTTCAGGAAGCCTCCATTCTAGTTTCTACTTGTTTATTGTCTCAAGAAACAATAGCCCTGTGGAAGCAGGACCTGGGTTCTTTCTCAATCTGCTGAATATAACCACATTTGTTACCTGACCATTGCAGTAACTTTTGTAAAATGAGCAAATGAATCAAAGTAGCCCAGACCTCTTGCAAGATGTGGTAGACTCTGGGATGTGCCAGGTCAGGGCTAAGAAGTTCACTTTTTGGAAAGGCATTCCTTATATGGCATGAGTAGAAAGTGAAAACGGATGAAGGCCAGTGCCCTGCTGAAGTAGGAAAGGTGAGAGATGGGGAACTTTTCTAATGAATCAATTTTAGGTTTTATCATGTGTGCTCTTTGCATGAGAGAAATACAGGCAAAAGCCACTGGTGGGTCTATCTAGCAGGGCAGTTTGAGTATCCAGTCAGATCCTCAGGTACATTGAGAGTAGTGGGCAGATGCTATTCCAGTGGACTAGGAGGCCATAAGGCCATAAAAAAAAAAAAGAAAAGATATAAAATATAATGGCAGCCTATGGGATATATCACGAATTTCAGCTGTATGTCTCCACTCTCTTTTGTGTTAAAAGAAAAAATTTTTGTATGGGGACTGTAAGTTCTAGTAAGGAAGCTGGTTGTGAAGAGCTTTTGTTCTCTCTCTCGTACTATAGCTGAACACTTAGACTGATGTTCTCAGGAAAACATCTGTTACAAAGTGAACAGGTTTATCTTGTCTATAGGACTATGAAACTAAATTTATATCCCCAAACACACATTCCAGCTCAACTAGCCTTTTCCAAAAGTCTGGGCCTAAGTTTTTGTATAAACTGAATCAGCTCTTTTGGAAACAACCATGCTTCTTTACCTTGGCAATGATGGCAGTGATAAAGAGAAGGAGAATGATAAATCTATAAAACCCTGGTTTTTGTGTGCATGAAAAAAAAAAGTGCTACAGAGAAAGAATCACTATCATAAAATGGACAAAGATGAAAAGCAGAAAAATGTTTTAAGTAAGAATTAATGGCAAAGACTTGAGAGGCTGTTTAAAAATTCAGTTAACACATGGCTCAAAGTTTGAGAAGTGAGAGGATTCAATATACTGATGACTGACTATATTCCTGACACCATGCTAGCCACATGCGTAAACATATTTCATAGTCATTGAGGTGAACATAATTACCTCTACAACATAGTGATTTAGAGAAAGAAAGAAGAAAGAAAAAGAAGAGAGAAAGAAAGAAAAAGAAAGAAAGAAAGAAAGAAAGAAAGAAAGAAAGAAAGAAAAAGAAAGAAAGAAAAAGAAAGAAAGAAAGAAAGAAAGAAAGAAAGAAAGAAAGAAAGAAA
>NC_058414.1:42273446-42325555 GCF_002201575.2 Neomonachus schauinslandi | reverse complement strand
AAAGAAAGAAAGAAAGAAAGAAAGAAAGAAAGAAAGAAAGAAAGAAAGAAAGAAAGAAAGAAAGAAAGAAAGAAAGAAAGAAAAAGAAAGGGGTGGAAAGGAAGGTACGGATCCTTGAAATGACTTGCCTAAAGCCACATGGCTAGCAAGTAGTACAGGCAGGATTTAAATCAGGTGGTCAAATGACTCTTCCAATTTTAGTATATGTGCTGCCGAAGCGAGCACGGTCAAATGACTCTTCAATCCACTTCCTTTATATCACATTTTGGTATCAATAGAAAAAAATGGTCTCACATCTCTGGGTTCTAGTGACTTACTGACATCAAAGAAAAGGTTTTCAAAGATGTTGGAAGTATTTTAAAGTAAATCTAATACATCTGACTCTCAATGTATTCTCTTTGCTCCTAATTTAGTTAAGTACTGAATGACTTGAAAACCCTAAGTACAAATTATAGGCAAGCTGCTCCCCTAATATTAATTAAGGTCTTTGTTTCAGTCATTTAAAATAAGGACTAAATTATCTTGTGTTTTACAAGTTAGCAGAAATTAGATTAACAAGAAATTCTGAAGGGCTCAGATCTACTTGAAACAATCTGAAATACTACAAAAGGAATGAAATATAGCTGGAGTGATTAAGATTAACACTCAGAGACAATTCTCTGGCAGAATTGATAAAACATTGGAGTTCCAGGCTAGATATAGAACTCTTCTTCTGGAGGCTTTTCAGCATGCCTCAATATGTGAGAGCTGATTTTTGACGTTTTACTTCACTGAATTATCTTAACTTTGCCTTGTGCTTGTACTTCTGTATTTAATTTACTATCAGAGACATTTTATTCTGTGCTTTTAATGTTCCTATCTGTTCTCCCTGCTATCACACTAGGTCTAATGCATTGATAAGCTTGCTAATTTTCCCTCTGGTCTCTCTGACTCTGCTCTCCATCTTTAGCTTTTCTACCATTTTCTCCACATAGCACACTCATTAAATGATTCCTCTGAATTCATCGATTTTATCAAGCCACTTGACTGCTCTGAAACCAATGGCTTATGGCTTCTCACTGCCCACAACTCTATTTATGCAGGCACTGGATGAGAACAGGAAAAAAAAAAATGTGGGGTTCAGTGGTCAAATAACTAGAATACTGGGAATTTTTCCTCCATGAATTCTCAAAACCTTTAAAAGGACAAACTATGAGTTATCCCATTTGATTTGACTGAAGGAGACTTCATTCAAAAGTACCTACTATATCTCCAAGGAGTAATGTTCCACTGTGGAAAAGGCTGGTTTATAGATCTTAGGGTATAAGCCTAAGATCCATATGTAAAGCCCTTCCTTTCCAGTTATGCCTAACTTGCCTCCATTAATTCAGATTGTTTATTTAAATATTGTGTTCTCTGATTACATTTTGCAATGTCTGACCCCCTTATCTTGCACATACAATTTCAACTGCCTGGAATGCTCCCTGATCATCAGTTTACCTGTCTTTAAATTCTAACCTAATTCATTCTTCTTTATATAGTGTTCCCTGACTGGTTCAGTTGTATCATTCTCTCTCCTAAACACTGCGAACACTACATATATAGACCCTTGTGGTTATTTTATCAGTGGGCTTGCATCTGACTTATAGGTTGAGTATTTTGATTTTAGCAACCAAGCATAATATTTTGTACAGCTATCATAGTTCCATATGTATATTAGATCTCCAATAACTGAAGGAAGTCAAGTACAGTATGAGAATTTCTTTTGAGGTCAAATCTATCCAGTTATTAGTAGTACCAGATTAATGATAAGGTGATATTACTATATCATTCTACTTAAACTTTTTTAAAAAAGTCAACCAAAGTCATAAAACAAATATCTAAAAGTGTTTCAATAAAGTGTTTATAATAAATACTATCCCACATTACATCTTGACAATTTTCTCATGATATCTGAAATCATTTACATATAGTATAGACAAAGATTGAACAAAATTACCTTAGTGTGGTAGTGAATTCTTCTTAGCCATATAATTTTTTTTCCTATCTACTTTCTGAGGAAAAGCAACTCTGTAGACATGGGATATTTATGCAAATCCTGTGCAAAAATTATTTTATGAGAGTAAAATATATACAGTTACAATGAAGGCTGATAAATACAATAAATAAGAGTTTCAAATAAAATAAAATATTTTATAGACCTTATATACTGGTCTACCAGTTATTTTTGCAATTTTTTTTTGCAACTCAGTATCCAAAACAAATTGTATTAATGAAACAGATCATCTGAAAAAATGTTTTGTAAAGATCATATGCAGTATTAACAACAGAACTAGAATGAAATTTTAATGTCTTGGCACGATTGCAAGGCAGAAGGAATCTATTCCTTTTCTTAATTGGAGTATATGGTGATTTGTGCACTTTAAAGTATTTCCATCACTGACAGAAAACATCAGGTTTATAGAATATCTGGAAAGCAGATTCAGATACTATACACTAATACTCAACTCCATTGTCAAATTGTAAAGAGTCGTATGTTGACGTGTTTGATTTGCTCATGTATTGCCTTCACTGAAGTGAGCAGAAATGACATTTAAAACATATCTGAATCTTTGTGTCTGTTTCTCTGTTGTCATGTTCAATTTTCTTAATCCCCCAAATTTTTCAGGTATCCATTTTGCTTTTCCATTTTTTCTAGACATAATTAGTTTTCCACATCCATTTGGGCACATAATTCAGTGACCACATATTCCAAGGCTGCAGCACAAAGTCCCCATAAATCAGTGATTCCAGTATCTCTACAGCATTTTGCCTAGGTGGCATTTATCTGTTACCTGTTCTGTTATTTAACCATTGAAAGCAACTTGACAAACACAGTGGCCCTATTCCTGAAGATGTTTGTCCTTTCACATAATATCTCCACACTCCTTTCCAAGCTTTTCACGCACAGTAAAGCTCTATTTTCGTAATGCAATTGTATGCTGTAAGAAGCTTTTTAAAACTATCAGCAAATTCATCTGTTTGGGAACTATAATTTGTTTGTTTGGTTTTTTTTTAATATAATTGTGAAAGTGCCTCACAGATATTCTGATAATAGAGATGTAGGACATATATTTAGTTTGAGGTTCAGAAATCATGACAAGGGCAGGACTCTTTCACTCACCTGACTTCTTAAACCTCAGTTTTCTCATTTGCAAAGTGGGAATATTCATATCTGTATTGTGTAGCTATGTTTAGTATTGAATGAGATAATGTAACTAAACCACTTAGCACAGTGCCTGGTACAAAGGCAGTGCTTAATAAGTGGGAGTTGTCATAGTTATTATTCCTAATAATATGGGTAATGTGGTCGAAATTATGTTTTAGATTATAAGTCTCAAAAGATGAGGGGCTTCCTTAATATTTGTTTGAATACAGAATTTCTGTAAAATAGGAATTAATAAATATAAATTCTGAGTGTTTTGTGTTGATCAACCAACAAATATTTTATTGAATCTTTGTGGTGCTCTAGGTGCATGCAAAGTGTTTAAGATAAAGTCAGGGGAAGAAATCCACCCCAGTGAAAATTATAGAAAAGATAGACATTAAATAATAGCACAATAGTACACAACTAAGTATATATAGTATATAACATGTACTTAAGTCACCGTATATTAAGTATTGATATGTGTGAAGAGCTATAGTAAGCATTTCAAATGTATTGCCATATTTACGTTAACATGGTCAAAATGAGTAAAGGAATTCACCCATTAATACTTCATTTAAGATTGTCAAGCTTAAAAACAAAAACAAAAAACAATAGGCTTTTTGCTTCACATAACCCTCCAACAAGGCCATTTACTGGATGAATGCCATTTTAACTTGCAATCACTAAAAATTATTGTCTGCACATGATATAACTATTTTAGTACTATATACTAAGACCTCATGTCTATGTATTTTGTATTATAAGCAGTATAGACCACGGGCAAACACCTTGTTTTTCACTACTGCCCACTTAAGCCAGATGACTTTCCCTTCTTTCCATGGGTAGTTATTGTGGAACATTGTTGTAAAAGTACATCGTTACAGCACTGACATGACTTTAAACTATTACCACTGATGATTTTTCAACCCAGATTGATTCTTACCCAACTAGGGTCTAAAACAGAGCCCCTTTTAAGTGCCCTGAGACAAAGTTCCTCTCACTTCCAAACAGTAGAAAGAATTTTCCTGAGAATGTAAGGATATGAGCCATGGTATAGTACATATTTTTAAAATCAACTTTATTAGAAAGGTAGACAGGTAAGTTTGGTTCTAAAAAACTGTAGTCTTGGGAAAATATATTTAAAAACAATGAAAAAGACCAAATCTATAGTCACATAGATAGGGAAAGATACAGACTAAGAAACATAATTTTAGATAGTTCACCATCAAAAATTCTTTCTGGGGTGCCTGGGTGGCTCAGTTGGTTGGGCAACTGCCTTCGGCTCAGGTCATGATCCTGGAGTCCTGGGATCGAGTCCCGCATCGGGCTCCCGGCTCGGCGGGGAGCCTGCTTCTCCCTCTGACCCTCCCCCCTCTCATGTACTCTCTCTCATTCTCGCTCTCTCAAATGAATAAATAAATCTTTAAAAAAAATTCTTTTAGTTTAGGTACCCCGCCCAGGTCATGTTTTAAATAGTTCTGACAGGACAGAAGACTGGGAGCCTTGTACATAATTATCCTTAGAACCTGTCATTCTCCTAAAATTTTGTTACACACATACTTACACATGTAAAATTCAGTATGTTTGAAACCATTAGCATTGTTATATATTTTTATACATATTATACATATACTGTACCACATTTGGCCAATGTAAGTCCTTTAAAATAGTTTTAGTATCATTTTGACATAGCTCCATTATTGTTTGAGAACTTCCTTGTTTTCTGGAACAAGATTTTCCAGGTTTACCCTGAACTTTCCAGGTCTCCAAATTTGAACCAGCCATCAATGTTAAGATGCCCTGGTTCCTTCCACTGGAGATCACCACTAAGGGAAAAAAAAAAAGAAAAATTGCACACTTGGTATGCTCATTATTACTGAGGTGTCATTGCTTCTGATGCCTTTCATTGGACAGCTCATATAAAATGATTCCACATCAGTACTTCCAATTCAAAATGAGTAACACAGGGTTCTTCCTCATCTTCTTCGTTCCATATATGTATCTCTCTCCTCTCAAAGTGAAAACTCGAGTACTCTGCAGCATCAATACATTTATACATACCCATCAATACACACAAAAAATTTCATACCCATTTCACTACTAAGCAGAGCAAGGAGCTACAATAAATAAGATTTCCTTTGTGTACATATGATGTATGTGTTTATGACTATTAAGGGTAATAGAGTAAGGATACTGAATTCAAAAAGTTCCTTGAATCAGTTCTTATCATTGGAGGATTATTTTTTTCAGTTTGATGAGCCATTCATTTGTTTGTATTGAATGTATTTTCATTTTTTAATTTATTAATTAATGGTATGGTTCAAAAGACCAAATTATATTAAAAGATAGATGCAGAAAAGGCTTTTTTATGTCCCTATGCCTTCATCTAGTTCCCACTAATCCCTTGTAAATCAGCATTTAATTAGTTTCTAGTTTATCCTTTTTTAAATAAACAAACTAAGCAAACACAAGCAAACACACACCCATGTTCTTATTTTCCTTTACTTCTTACACAGAATATAATACGCACGTTTTACCTTAAGCATAATGTCAAGCAACAAATCACTGAAGTCGGAATCAGTGTCATTTAGGAGAGTTTTTAAGTGGAGTGATCCCAGAGGGGTGAAGTCTTTCTAGAAGACAATATTTTGGAGGTGAGGAACTTCGTGGGTTTCTATTATGGGCAATAAAAATAAACACCGTAAGAAAGTAGAAAAGGGGATAAAGCAGTTTGACTCATTAGTGTATTCAATATGTTTTGTAATCACTGAGTATCCCCCCAACCCCCCACCCCTCCCTCCTTTCCTCCTTCTCAGGCTGTGCTCTTCACTCCTGCTTTTCTTGTCTTTCAAGTTCAGTTTAATGGCTGAGACCCTACTGCAGTGAGCTGAATCCCTTAAAAGACCTTCCCCTCCTACTCAGAAATGATATGCGCTCATTACTGTGCCACCTGTGCCTTCCGGCATTTACATATTACCTTTCTGTTTCCAAGGAGCTTTACAATCACACAGAATAGATTTACATCTCAGTTTGCAGCAATATTGACCTCATTTTACAGATGGGGGAGCAGTCATCAAGCAAGTAAGTGACTTGCCCATCTCTGGATTGCAGCTCCCTGAATGCATGTCCCCACTGTGTTGTTCAGTTCAGTGAGCCACTGTCTCTTTGTCGAGTGGCATCATCCCTGAGAGATGGTTAATAGTCTTTTGAACCTTTAGGATGTCAGGTAAGATGCATAATAAACTGACCTTTTACTGTTTACCATCTGAATTTTTATTTTCCTGAGGTTTTCACATCATGGCTCTTATGTAAGTAAGTTAAGAGGGTGAGGAAGTAAGTAATCTAAATAAAAGCGAACAGTGGAAGTAAAAATGTTAAATCTGAGGAAGATATGCCCAACATTCTTCTGGGATTTTCAGTAAGAGTGAAAATTTGAAATTTCTATCATCTCTCGAGAAACTCAAATGGGCCTTGTAAGTAGATTATTAAGAACACAGAAGTGCAGCATTGACTCTAAAACTTGTTATATCTAATGCTCAATGCATGTAATTCTCCAGACTGGAGAAATTGGATTTTGCTTTTGAAATACCACCCACCATTTCCAAATCAGAGTGAAATCAGAATTTATGGTAGTAACGGTAGTATTTATTTTATTTTGCTTATTTTCTTAATCTAATCTTACATTCACCTCTTGGCCTGTTGCGTATTTATATTTCAGGCATTCTAGAAATTTCAGCCCCCAATCTTGGAAGGAGAAAAAAACATAGTGAAAACAAACTCATTTGATTGCATGAGTCCTCTTTTGTGACTAATTTAATGGCTTCCATTCCCAGAAGTGCCTAATGAATTATGAAGGTGTTTCTCTTGAGCACTATAAACAACATATTTTACTAAGGGAGACCTTATGTTCTATACACACCCTAGATATCAATTAAACCTCTGTGAGCCTGGCTGGAAGTGGCTGTCAGAATCAAGTAAGGCAAGATATGCAGTAGGGATGTGAAGGAAGATTTTAGCCTTTTCTCTTCTCTGAAGGCAGTATCTATCATAGTTTGCATTTTATTGGCTATAACACTGCTGATGCTAGTCTGACCCAGGTTTAAGAATGCTTCTCTGCTTACCACCATTTCATAGAAGCCCAGAAGCCACATTCTGCTCTCTGAACAATCAGAGTAGAGTGCATAGCCCAACGTTTCAGAGCCTTTAACCTTTTTCTTATTGGTGATTACATTTGCAAACCATGCCAGTGGGATTACGGAGACTCTTTAAATCCCTACTAAGAAAAAAAAAAAAAACCTCTTAATTTTTTCCTGAACTTGGATGACAAGCCAATTTTTCCTTTCTCATTTACAGGCTTTAAAAATGAGCCTCCTGACTAGGTAGGATCTTGAAAATCTTTGTGAATTAATAAATCTAATCTAGGCATCTAAGATCTACTCCAATAAGAAGGAGTTTCTTCAGGAGGGCATATTCATTCAGAAACTATGGGCAGAAGGATAATTCTATTAGAGGAGAAAAAGAAGCAAAACCTTAAAATGATTTTTTACCAGGAATGAATGGCTCAGTTTCCGCACACATGTATATATAGACAGCACACCCAGAGACACGCAAACACAGTGATGAAAGACTTCCCTGTTTTCGGTGTAGATCCAGGTTTTGTGTGGGCAGAAGCTTATATGGTTTAGGAGACTCTTTAAGGAAAAAAATGACACATTTACAAAGAGAGAACAAGATATGAATGTGAACATTATTTTGTTTGAGATGATAAATCCCAACAAATTAAAATATAAACTGGTTGGGGCGCCTGGGTGGCTCAGTTGGTTAAGCGACTGCCTTCGGCTCAGGTCATGATCCTGGAGTCCCGGGATCGAGTCCCACGTCGGCCTCCCTGCTCAGCAGGGAGTCTGCTTCTCCCTCTGACCCTCCTCCCTCTCATGCTCTCTATCTCATTCTCTCTCTCAAATAAATAAATGAAATCTTTAAAATAAATAAATAAATTAATTAATTAAATAAAATATAAACTGGAGATATTACAAACATTGCAACATTCAAAAAATAATGTATTGTTATTAATATTAATTAGCTAACATCTGCACTTCTTGGCTGCATGCCCTTTGTCCCTTCATATGCATCAATTTTTAAATATTTTCTGTAGAGAGAATAGAATTGACTCCAGCAAGTGTGGTTTATTGAAGGGAAAAAAAAAAAAAACTTATTGATAGCTTAGAAAAGTTTCTTGCAGGTTCACAACTCTTTATAGGAGATGCCATATCTGTAACTTGCTCTGCAGTTACTTATGTAGGCAATGATTCTTGCCCCAAGGAAAGCTTTGTGGATGTGGTTTCCAGTGGTACTTACAGAGGAGGTTTTATCTTGGTCATTCCCTACTGCCCCATTCCCTACCACAGCCCCATTCCTGCCTCCGCAGCATTGATCCTTCCAGGCCACCTCACATGGAACGTTAGTGCAAGGGTCTCTCTTGGTCCTAACCCTCTCCTTGGATCAAAGGTGCTTGATCCCAACTGTATCCCTTCACGACCCACAAAGACAGGTAATTGTTAGGGACAGGTGGGTACGGAGGTACTGCAGAGCAGCCTCAAGATCATCCCCAGGGTGTAGAAGGTGACACCTCGGATAGGGCAGCGTTCTGTATCCTCAGCACAGAGCCACAGAGTTGGGGTTTTTGCTCCCTGCTGTCCCCTGCACTCCCCATATCTCTGGAGTAGAGTACACTAGCCTTAGAAGAGGCCTGTCCAAGTGATGGTTCTTGGAATTTAAGCTTCATTATCATCACAGAAAATTCTCCTCTAGTAAAATTACTGGTAACTGTGTGAGGCCTTAAATGCTGTCAAGTATTAAAACCTGTACTTTTTTTTCTTTTTTAAACCCATAGCATATTAAGCCTTATACCTACTGGGACTCATATTTCTTGCTGTTTGGTGGCTATTCCAATACAACACAAAATATGTTCCTTATCTAAGGCATTTTAATATAATGAACACTTGCTAGATAATTTCTTTTTGAGAATTGTCGTTATAGCTGGAGTTGTTATAATTATCGATGAAATCAGCAATGTGAACTATGAATCAAAAGTGATTTCCCAAGGAGCTGGTAGGTTTTTGATCGGGGATTAAAATTTCTCATAGTAAAGGGGAGAATGAAACAGTTTATCAATAATAAAGTAGGAAATAAATTACAAGGCCAGACCAAGAGTCGAGTTAGCAAGAAATGAGATTTCCCTGAGAGAATAGCCTTCATTTCTAAAATGTGTGGGTGTAGAGGGGAGACAACAATCATTAACTCGGAGCCATGAAATCGTATTTTGTGACTTCCTTTTGCAAGATAGGGCTTATTTGCCTGTGAAGTCTTTCTCTACTGTCCTCTTTCATCCCACTGTGAGCAGAAAATAGATCATTCAAAATAGAGGATTATTATTAGAAAGATGTGGTAGATGGTCCTCAACAAACCCTATATCTGGTATTCATACCCCAGTATACTCCACTCTCCTTGAGTGTCGGCTGGACCAGTGACCTGATTCTAACAGATGGAATATAGCAAAGGTGATGGGGTATTATTTCCACAAATGGATTATGTGAGATTTTGACTTCTGTCTTGCTAGCAAATTCTTTATCTTGCTGGCTTTTATGAAGCCAGCTGCCATGTTGGGAGTTCTATGGAGAGGCACACGTGGCAGAGAATATGAGCAGTGCTTCTAGCTGACAGCCAGCAAAGACATGAAGTCCTTAGTGTGACAACCAGTGAATAACTGAGTCCTGCCAACAGCCATGTGACCTTCGAAATGGATCTTTCTTTAGTTGACATTTCTGATGAGATCTGAGCCCTGGCCAAAACCTTGATTGCAGTCTTGTGGGGCACTCTAGAACAGAAAACCCAGCAAAACTGAGCCCAGATAAATGACTCCCTAAAATTGTAAGTTAATAAGTGTGTGCTTTTTTTTAAGCTGACAGGTTTGTGGTAGTTATACAGCAATAGATAACTAATCAATTGGAAGCCTTCATAATACAAACATGGTAAGTAGCATGAGATGATAACATTGAGTCTGATTTACTATTTAACTCTCTAAAACCATTATTTTAAAACAAACTTTCTTCTCTGAAGGTTTTGCTTTCCAATTATTCTATTCTCTTTTATCTGTCTTTATAAATTTCTGTATCAGCACTGCTCATATTTGGATCTAGGCATGTAACTCACCACTGACCTCCGTGTCATATCATTTGCCATCATTCTGGGCACCACTCATGTTCAGGGTGGTTATTTTAACCTCGGTTCATTCATCTACAAAGACCATTTCTACACTCCTCCACTTTAGTGGTCCTCTACGCGGGCACCTCTTGTCAGACAAAAGCATTTTAATTTTGTCTGACAAAAGCATTTTAATTCAGATGATAGTATTAAAGTGATTAAGAGTTAAAAATCTAAATTTAAAGGTTTAGTTTAGTGTTTAATTCATGCTCTGACACTTTTCTTATCATGTCCTATATTACAAGTTATTTAAATTCTCTAATCCTCCATTACCCCCACCATAAGATGAAAACAATAACTATCTGATTAGACTATTGATGGAATGCAATGAAAATTCAATGCCCTTATGGTCTTTAGCACCTATCTGGATATGATATATTAGCCCTGTTACTTCCTGAGTTTAGTGTCTAGTGGGAATATCCGTTCTGTCAATGTCACCTACTGAACTTATTCTTCTATTTTTCTCAACATGCAGTTCTTTGCCTGCTTCTTATTTTTCAAATCCATCAGCCTGCTCTGAATTTTACTTTCTTCCCAATAGTTACCCGGCTATTACAACTGTATTCTCACCAATATTTTACATTCTCTCATCTGCTTTGCTAAATCCTAAGCCTAATGTCAGGCTTCTTAGCATTGGCAAAGAAAATAAATGCCATCCTGACTGGCACTTTTAAATAGAGATGACTTCTGGGCGCCTGGGTGGCTCAGTTGGTTAAGCGACTGCCTTCGGCTCAGGTCATGATCCTGGAGTCCCGGGATCAAGTCCCACACTAGGCTCCCTGCTCAGCAGGGAGTCTGCTTCTCCCTCTGACCCTCCTCCCTCTCATGCTCTCTGTCTCTCATTGTCTCTCTCGCAAATAAAAAATAAAATCTTAAAAAAAAAAAAATTTAAATAGAGATGACTTCTAATCGCAGCTGAACCTTCAAAACCCTTTAATACACTCTTTTTTCCAGAAGTGCATTAGTTCCAAGTGTAGAATAAACCCAGTAACACACAAGAAAAACCCTCAAAAATATATAACCGTGGTTCAGTGAACACTTCCTTACATGATAAGAGCTGTTTATTGTTGCTGACCCATTATGCCATGTGTGTACCTACTCTTTACCCTTCCTACAGCCTACAGTGTTAAAAAAACAAAAACAAAAACAAAGGTAGTGATCTCATAGTTTGGAGCTATTATGACCTGCAAAGTTTCTTATACTAAAAAGGCAAATTGATGACCAAACTTTGGGAATGGACTGATTGTTTGAATTTGTGTAATGGAGGCTTGGAAAGAAGCATCCATCCCATCATAGTCTCACCCGTGCACTGCTTGTTTGCTTTTCAGTGTAAACTTGTAAGTGACCTTAAACAAATCCAAGTAATCACTCCCATCAACATTTCATCCTGGATCTATCTCTTTGCCTCCCACTTCAGAATACGGTGTGGAGCAAATAAGATAGACATGGACCCTGCCTTCAGGGATTTAGGAATAGAGCAGAAAAGAATATCATGTGTCAAGCTTATCAGTTCCTTGGTTGCTTTTCCAAAGCTAACCCACTTTCTGTGATCAAGATCTTTATCTCTCTGTGTCTTCTGAGACTATTTCTCCATAAACTAATCTTCTCTTCTATTGCCAGTCCCTTTCTTTCTATGGCTCCTTCCAAGTTACTTATAAGCACAGGAAATTTCTCCTCAAGCAAGCACCAACCTTGCTCTTAGGAATACTATTTCACTCTTTATTTATCACTGAATAAAGTAACTACTTTGCATATAATTTCAGGTGGTTTATAGACTGTAGGTTTAAGAATTTTGGTTTCACAATCTGGCTGTTGTTTTAGTTTCTCTACTGAATATTCATGGTTACGGGAACTTTCTAATTTTCAAATCCAGTGATTTGACATTTCTCAGAGGGATCTATAAGATCTCTTTACTGCATTTGCACAGCAACCTGGTCCTGCTTAGAAATATTCCTTTTTCTTGTAGAGTTGGAGTAGAGTCAAGTCAAGTAGAGTAGAAGACACTACTCTTCTTTGTTATCCTTTTATTTCTTTCATCAGTGATGTTTATTCTCCCAGCTTTTCCTCCTCTACCTGCCCTTAATTATATGTACACAGCAAATATCCAACAAAGGGTTTTTAAAGTTCTTATTATACATGAGGTCACAACCTGGTCTATAACCACCATTTAAAATTTGCGTTATTTTTGAAACAAGTTGGCTTTTCAACTTCTCTTGAAATTTGGAAGGTCTGCCAGTTCTGGGATGCCACTGATGCCCTGCAGTGGTCACCCAGAGCAGGACAGTGGCCAGGCCATGCGCTTGCCTCATCACCCACTTCACCCACTGCTCTGCCCAGTGAACAACTGAGTTGAACAACCCTCCGCTACATTCTCCCTGATGTAGGACCTGGGCTTTTCCTTTCTTTTTAGAGGATTCACAAAAGTTAAATAAGAAATACAAAATGCCCCATCCCCAAATAGTGGTGTTTATTTTTTATTTATTTATTATTTTAGCGGGGTTGAATTAAAACTTTTCTCAGGTTTCCTTGTCAGCATGAGAAGCCTCATTCTTCTGCCTCACACAAACAACGATTCGAGCCTCTCCCAGTATCCATTATGATCAGTTACCAGTCTTTAAAAAGAACATTTTAAAAGTATATCCATGTTCTCTAAGGTCTTATATTACAGTGTAGTTCAAACTCCACATAGATTTTACTTCAAAATTGATATTTCAGTCACAAACCTCAAATTGGAACCCATGAGAACTGGGGCCTGTATTCTGTACGTGGAAAGTATTCCTCTGTTTTTCTATTGATCAAACTCCTAATTCCTATTTCTATAAATTTGATTTTGAATTGTTACCAATATGTTCATTTCCCCCGAGTTTAGGACAGATGATATGCTACTTTGGTTTAAAAAAAAAAAAAGAAGTGTCAACCAGACAAATATATCTGAAAATCCCTAAATTTGAATGCATTCAATTAAAGTGTATCCTTTAAGAAAATTTAGTTTTAACAAACGAATTGCTGCCTAAGGCCACACTGAAGCAGCAGCTAACATGATGAGACATTCTGGCAGCACACTGGTGGATTCACACCAGCTCCATGACTTTGTGACCTTGGGGCGGGTTACTTGGCCAATCAGTGCTGCTTAATCAAAAATGGTGATTAGAGTAACATTTATTTCATAGAGTTATTTTCTGGATTAAATGAGCTAATATTATCAAAGTGCTTAAAGTTCTGTGTACCTGTGTACATAGTAACTGTTATGTAAGTATTTGCTAAACTTCCTAAAAGTTTTGAAATATCCTATTCATGCAATCAATACTGCCAATGCATTCAAGAATCAAAGTTAGAGAATTTAATTTCCTTGTTTTTCAAGTCTACAGGCATCGAAATAACAGTTGAATTATATCTCTGTTTTATTTCTCTATGGAGATACGGTGCTCCTCAAAAGAGAGATCTTATACCCAAAGATCTATTTTAATTGTTATCACATAATACCTCCAGATACGAAAATGCACATTTTAAAAAAAGATAATATTTTTAATTAATGTTAATAATAGCCAAAATACTTTGTGCTCAAATTTACATTTTTTGGTGAGACATTTCTGATGTACACAGCCAAAAATATTTTGTTAAAGTCCTTTTTTTGTTCGTTTTGTTTTGTTTTAAAGATTTTATTTATTTTTTGACAGAGAGAGACAGTGAGAGAGGGAACACAAGCAGGCGGAGTGGGAGAGGGAGAAGCAGGCCTCCCGCTGAACAGGGAGTCTGATGCGGGGCTCGGTCCCAGGACCCTGAGATCATGACCTGAGGCAAAGGCAGACACATAATGACTGAGCCACCCAGGCACTCCTATTTTGTTAAAGTTCTAATGCTTAGATTTAAAATCAAGTTCACATCTATTTTCTTCTGATCAAAGAAGACATTGTATTTTCCCTCGTGACTTAACTTCCACCTTGATTTCTGGAGGAAATAAAGTAGAAATCAAATGACTAATAAGTGAATAGAAATCATATTAATAAATTAATCAAACTCATTATCAATTTAAATCCACTTTATTGTGTTTAAGGTCAGCCTTAGTTTTATTTTGTATTATAATACTTAATTTTAATTTTCAACTCATTGAATTTTACATATATATGTATTTTTACATTGCATTTACACTAGATTTATTCACTTTTGGTGGCTTGTGAGTTTTATAGTTCAGTAGTTACAACCTGAAATAGAGTAGGACATCTTTCAAATATATATTTTGTTCACAGAGCAATAAAGGTTTTTGGGCCTTGCATATTGCATGAAGCATTTTGTGATGCTAATATCCTTGTCTGCTTTTTTGTGATTATTTTGAACAACTTTTCATTTTTCAGATTGTACTTTGAAGAGGAAATGGGCTCTTTCTCTTGAAGAGAACTCCCATCTGATATCTGTCTTGCAGAAAAGAAGCTGTTTTAAACCAAATCCATTGAGATCCAGTGATAAGATACTCTTATGTGTCACTGGGGCCTGTTCCACAGAATGTAATATTAAAGGTTAGGTTTCATTCTGCTTGAGTGGAATTTCTCAACCAGGAAAACACAAGCAAAGACAGCCTATAGAGATTTGACATGACAACCATTCTCATCTTATTGAAGTACAGCATAGACTGCAGATGTCCATTTATAGTTTATTTGAAAATCTTTAACATTCTTTGAAGCTTTTAAAAGTATATTTCCCAGGGGAAAACCTTTTTAAGCTACAAGAAGCTTCTCACCATTTTTGTAACTAGAGGCATAACTGCACATTATCCTATTTCTTCTTTCAGTGGGAAGTCATCAAATGCATTGCATCTACACCTTACCGATGACCAAAAGAAAACAGACTCAAAGTCCTAATGCTTTGCTAATGAACACGTATTTCATAACAGACATAATTAGTTGAGAGAATCAAATGTTTATAGAATGGGTAACTTACTCTTCATTTTCATGATTATTACTGCATTTAAACTTCCACAAGACCCTCCTTTCCAAAGATACCATTTCTATGTACATTGCATGTAAAACCTCTGAGCTGAGATCTGCAGTAGTAGTTTGCTTAAGTTATTATTCCTTATTTTTAACCATCTCCTATAGTATAATAAAAGAGTTAAACACAGCTCAAACTGTCCTATCTTTTACTATAGTAAGGAGGTTTTTAAAATCACAATACTGTATGTTAACTTGAAAAGGAGAATTGAGACAAACAAAGGAATAATAAAGAAAGGCAATATTCTATTTCACTCTTGCAAAATGAATTCCTTTTGTTAAGTTTCTATATATTCATGTTTCTAATAAAATTTATTTTTTTTAACTCAGGAAAAAAAGACCAACAGAACATGATGAGATGTTATTTTTGTGTGCATACAATATAATAGCAGGTATTTTGCTACATGTTTTACATGCATTTCCCAATCTCTTCACAACTGCACTACGATGTGGGCCCCACAATTATTGTCATCCCAAAGGGAATTTCCAACAATGTAAAATATCTGCAAATATACTTTTGTTTCCTTATTTTTTTCTGCAAAAAGACAAAGAAATTTGCCAACTTTCATCAGAAGGTGCTTCCCAAAAGCATTTGGGAAGCAGTCACAAAAGATGGCTTAAAGTAAAGAAAAAAAATATTAGAATGGTTAAACAAATATTAATTGAGCTATCATTTATTGCCTACTGTTAATTCTGAACACTGGAAATAAACTTGAGAACAGACTGGAGCAGTGCTTTTTAAAATTTAGCATGCATAAAATTACATGGCAACCTTGTTAAAGCACAGATTCCTGGGTCCCACACAGAGATTTTGCTCCAAAGAGTCTAGAGTTCGGGCCAAGTAATACTGGTGTTGTTGGTCTCTGGAGAGTAGTTGTTGCTGCAGAGAGTAGATATTGCTACTCTCTGTAGCATTGGGCTACCATCCCTGTTCTCCAGGCACTTACGTTCTGGTGAACTTTTAGGTATCAATAATAATAAAATTGTAATTGTTACTTCATTATATTACATATGCTACCTTTATTTAATCCTTACAATGACTACAAGACTATAAGACAAAGATTCATTTATTATCATTATCACTATAAACATGGAGAAACTCTTATGTAAATGAAGTGCCCCCTCCCCCACCCCACTCTCTAGTTCAACTAGCTGGAGGCAGCAGATCCAGAGTTTAAACCTAGCTTTTTCCCTCAAGCATATCATGTTGCATTATTCTCTGCCGCATTGTATATTTACTCAAACTTTTTCATGTCAAAAGCTGAAAAAAATCTTTTGCAGTTTTTGCAATGCCCAACAAATGTTACTAGAGTCCAAGGGGTTGGCAGTTAAAAATATTATCACCAGCTTGTGACATGGTAGATCATCAAAAAATATATATATTGCACATGGTTAATATTTAGAGAATTTTTTATTCTGTATTTGTGATTGAAATTCAATTTCATCTTTAACGTGGGATATAAATTTGATTTGTGACTTTAATTATTCAATAAGAAGTTGTAGATTTCCAGGAATTAAAAAAAAGTCACTATCATCCTCAGCTGGCGAATGATTTGAAAGGTTTCCTTTAGAATGTGAGCATCTCAGGTGGGAAGAGCTGCTTTTAACCTTTTGTAAGCCAGCACCTATTCTGTTCCGTGTTGAATGTTCTATAAATGTTGACTGGGTGAGCAAATCAAATTAGAGCGGGTGAGCTTCCCATGGACCACAGCCTTCTCACAAATGTCCTTTAGTAGTACTTTATCTAAATTAACTCTTAATTGTGCAATGATATTGATTTTAAACATACATTGCTAATATACTGCTTTCTTAATACAAGCTCTTTTTGCTTCTTTAAGAATATACTAGTTAATTCATAGGTAGTGTAAGTAACATGAGGCACAGCAGTTGCTAAAGTAACTTTCTTCATGAATAACAGAGTAAACAGGCTCATAAAATCCATATAAATTGTCACTTCTCAAGTTTATGGCTGCCCTGGGGCTAAGGCAATTAAAACTGAGTTTTAAGGAAGAATTGTCAAGATCTTTTCAACTCAGTATACCTAACTAACAGAAACTTATTTTTTACAGATTTTTTTGGTCTTTATATTTCTGATGAATTTATCCTGTATTTGCAATGCATTATTATACAAGGAATTTGAGAACCTGCTGTTTGAATAACAATTTGTCCAGTATCCTAAGCATCCATTACTTTGGGTTCCTAAGTGTCTCTGGATTGGAAATTAAAGCCTCTTGTACCCAATTTTGTAACAGAAGGATGCTAATATCCTTTGAGCGTGGATTCATTATTTCCTAATTATTTTGTACTACCTAGGAAATCCAAGGAAAACAGTATCAGTAGGCTTTCACTAAGATACCATTTTTATTCATTGCAATCATTTTATTTTAATGGTGAAATAGTAAAAAAAAAAAGTCTCTGAAGGTACTCTAACAAACCGAGCTAAACATTTAAAATATCTAAAGTTCTCTTTTCCCAGTTTTCAACTTTTAGTATTCATTGTCTTCTTTTCTTTCTTCTTCTCTGAGAAGAAATGCAAAGGAGCCATCCTTTTTTGATTTTAATAAGTCCTGTGGTACCTGCCATTGAACCACCTGAGACCTCCAAATCATGGAATCGCTGCATGAAGAAAGAAATATTTACAGAAAGAAAATGTACTTGAATGTCAAAATTGTTTAAGCCTTTTTGAAACTGGTTTTCCTGATTTTCTCTCTCTAGTGAGATAGATTCTATCCCAACATTTTTCATTATAAAATTTAGTCAAAACTATAGCCACTTACAGATACTATCTTTAAAATTCAAACAGAGCCTTTCCAGAATAGTAATTTCTGCTTTTACTGGTCTATGAGAGATTATTTACTTGAAATAATCATAGGTGTTTTATTTGAAGAAAAATATTTATGACTATTCATTAAAGCTTCTGTAAAAATGCCAATGACATGCCATCCCTTTCATAAATAAGAACCTTTAATCATGTTAGATTCTGCATTATGCTCAGTATCTCATAATCAATCATCATTAGATGATGTGAGGAAACACAGAACCATGAAAATAATATTAACTGTTTTCCAAAACTTGTGTTCCATTGTAGCATGTCATCACCAATTCATTTTCAAAAGTTAGTGCATCTGTCTTTCCTACTTTAAAACAGTAAGTTTAGGGATGCCTGGGTGGCTCAGTCGGTTGTGCGTCAGACTCTTGGTTTCAGCTCAGGTAGTGATCTCAGGGTTGTGAAATCTGGCCCGGTCTGCTCTGCACTCAGCAGGGAGTCTGCTTGGGATTCTCTCTCTCCCTCTCCCTCTGCCCCTCCCCTGACTCGTGCTCACTCTAGCATGTGCTCTCTCTGAAATAAATAATTCTTTTAAAAAAAACAAAAACAGGGCACCTGGGTGGCTCAGTCGTTAAGCGTCTGCCTTCGGCTCAGGTCATGATCCTGGGGTCCTGGGATGGAGCCCCGCATCAGGCTCCCTGCTCCGCGGGAAGCCTGCTTCTCTCTCTCCTTCTCCCCCTGCTTGTGTTCCCTCTCTCACTGTGTCTCTCTCTGTCAAATAAATAAACAAAATCTAAAAAAAAAAAAAACCCAGTAAGTTTAAATCTCTGCAAGGGTTTGTTTGAAAAACCAAACTCATATAAGTAAATATGCAAACATGCAATAATTTTCTGACCTGTCCTTCAGTGATTACTGGAGCTTTGGACAAAAGCACTTAGTCCCACTCAAGTGCCTACTTTATCATTCATTAGATGCTTTGCCATCCAAAAGAGCTCATCTCCAGGACTGATGCTAGGACTTACTGAATTCAGAGACAAAGAGTACTTCTGGTATGATCTATATACATGTCTTCAGAACATTTTATTACCCCTTTAGTTTTGCTTTCCTAAACATTAGTTTATTCTTTGATGAGTTTCTTAAAGTTCCCAGAATCTCTTTAATAAGAAAATCAAAGAAAAACACCAGTGTTTGTTCCTAGAGTCTCAACTTTGTTTCCCTCTTTAACCCAGTTCTTCCCAACCTTCCTTCTGCATCAACTGGCCATCATTTACATGTACAATGATAGATGTACTTTGTCAAAGGATCTCTGTCAAGTAGCTTGCACACTTAAGAAGCCAAAGAAACTGTTCCTTACTCTGGTGGCATGAGCTTGCTCCTTGCATACAATGTCCTTGTAAAAAGGCAGGTACCAGTATTTCCGCAATTCTACATTCACAAACAATTACCTATTGGCTACTTCAATATATTAACATTACCATATCAAAACGTGCGCAATTTTAATGTTTTAGGGTGTCAATAGTCAGTTTAATTGTCAGCTGCTGTGAAGTTAATGTTTGATTGACATTAGCACCTCTACTTATTTGTTACCTGATGGTCACATACTGTCATTGCCACTTGCATACGCAGGAGCTTTCTAAATCAGAGGTTCAGTTCTCTTGGAAGATAGTTAAGCAATTCATTAGAGATCTGGGTATGCCAGACATGTATGTGGTTGGCATGGGTTTTAAATGGGGGTAGTTACAACAGAAAAGTTCAGGAACCATAATAAATGTTTTTAATTAATTTTAGCAGGGCACCTGGGTGGCTCAGTTGTTGAGCGTCTGCCTTCTGCTCAGGTTGTGATCCCAGAGTCCTGGGATTGAGTCCCGCATCAGGATCCCTGCTCAGTCAGGAGCTTGCTTCTCCCTCTGCCTGCCACTCCCCCTGCTTGTGCTCTCTCTCTCTTTCTGTCAAATAAATAAATAAAAATCTTTACAAGCAATAATTACTTTTAGCAGTTCAGCCCCCATTCTTCCACTTACTAAATAGCATCCCAGTTTCCTTCTGATGAATTAACCCTCCTCCACTGTGTGCTATTAAAATGGATTATAAACTCTGACATCCGCCACCTTACCAGGATATCTGAGGTTTCCTTCTACTATGTCTTTCCATTCAACAGCTCAGTAACCAAGACTAAGCAACCTAAGCTTAGCCATTGGGATTCTGTCACCTAGAACTTTGGATTTCAAACTGGGAGCTGCAAAGATGGAAGAAATAGATGAAATTAGTTCCTTCTCACTGGGTCATCCCAGATTCTCACTCAGTTCCTATTACTGAGATGATAGTATTGATTTTCTGTTTCCTAAACCCCACTCTTTAGGCTTCTCCTCAAGCCTGTGAACATCCTACTCTGTGCCCTTCCCATTAATTACCTCTTTCCTAGTTTTGCCAGAGACAATGCCTGTTGCTTACCAACAAAAACCCCTAACATGTACCTTGCACAATTTTCCAACATCATCTTATTAATAGGAGTCATATATAAATGAAGCAAAAGGAGATGAAGCCTCACATTAATTCATATTCAAAAGTATATTTTCTAAAAAGCATATCTCTTACCTTTTGATATTGGAAAATTTAAAACTTGTTGATGATCAAAAGTAACATGGACATGAAGTTATTTTCTATGCAACACAGAGTGTGGCACATAATAGGGGTCTGGTAAAGTCTTGTTGAGTTCATAAAAGCTGCTAGTGTTTTAAAAAATGGGAATATTTATGGTATTAATCTATTGTATTGAGGTTACTGACACCAAGAGTAACATCTCTGTTTCCAAAAGGGCTCAGAGAAATTGGATATAAGTCAATTACTGCTTGAGGGAAATATAAGTTACTAGATATTTGGGGAATTTGTGATCTGCATTTGAAATTTCTGAATTTGATATCATCAACCAATGACAATAATAAAATGCACTGGTTAAATTTCTGCTAATGTTCAGTATAGTCATAGTGGAATATCTAAGAACGAATTCTTTTTTTGTTTGTTTGTTTCTTTTTTCAAAGGACAAGTTCTATGGGAGACCAGTGTTTTACCAATGTGAAACAATTTGGATATTATTTCAAGCATTTAATTAATTTTAGACTTGATGAATTTAAACACCATTATCTCCTAACATTTTCATGATTTTATTTCAATTAATAATAGATAAAAAAATTTGAGGCAATAAAAGAGATTTACCAAGAATTCCAAACTATTTTAAGAAGTATTTGGATCACTTAAGGGAATTAAGAACACTAATGAGAGAATGAGTTCTATTAAAGATAAAAATAATTAATTCCCAATATCACAAATTTATTGACATTTGGTTATATTTAAGAGAAAAAAATACTTTTTGTAATCTAATTTTTGTCATCTAAACAACTGAAAGCTGCTTAGTTAAACAACTTAAAACAAATACATGGCATAATGGGTCAGTCTTATATTTTATTCAAAGTCCAATGACTCTGAAATGCAGTTACATTTATTTTCTAACTACCTCAAATGATTTTCAATATAAACTGTGTGCTATAATTTATTTTTCTTTCCAAGCAAGCTCTGGAATGAATGTTCTGCACTTCCCCGCATGCATATAGTAATTAGTGGTCTCGTGGGCAGTGGCTAGTGCCACAGCTCACTGGGCAGTGTAATGGTAATATCATGTAGCTATGGCACTTTACATAAATGCTACATCCTTCCTCAGTGGACAGGCAAACAGCAGCTCAGTTAATGAAAAACAGACCTCTAGATTTCCTTTAGGTCAGTGAGGAAGTAGAACAATTGAACTGTGGTTCCAAAATACATTCAGCCACAGGCCTAATACATAAAATAAATATGTGATCTAACGAATATTATTACATGACTGATTTTGACTTTAAAACCGAGTCCAACTTGTATGGGACAGCACCCTATACATAGTGGCTGCTCAAAAAATATTCAACACAAATGACAATACTCTAGACTAAAATTACATAAAAATAATTACTTATTCTAATGAATTCAATAAATCCGAAAGACTTTTATGGACATACCATATTATATAATGGTTTGAGTAATGTTTAGTTTGTACTTCCTAGGAAATTACAGTAACTATTAAGTGGTGTTGGATTGTCAGTGGAAATTTTACACTGTGAGCACTAAGCCCTATGTGGGAATCATTTTTGTGGGAAGACAAGAAGAGCTTTGGAGATATTACATAATAGGGACATAAGTTTTGGGCATTCAATTATCTCAAAGTGTCATAAAACCAAGTAATGGGAGGAGGAAATAATCTTACTTCAGTCCAGCAGAATCATGCTAGATCAATCCCCAGTGACCCTGAACAAAGGGTTGAGAAGTAACCAATTTGTGAACTATGATGTGATAAGGTCATTTGACAGCCATCCAAGAGGGAGGGAATGTAGACAAGTGGGAAAGGAATGAGATTGTCCAAAGGGAACATGGAGTTTGGATCAATATCTTCATTTCACCTTCAGCAAAAGTAAAAATAAGATCAGTAGCACCCATCTGTGGAAATATCTTTAGAAAAGAAAAATAGCAAAGGGAAGAGTTCTGCTTGAAAAGTATTTATTATGAGAAGCATAGTAAAATTTATAAAATTACTTGATGTGTCTAATAGGCCTTAAGAAGAATTACCTCCTAGAAAATAAACTGGATACATAAAAAATAAAACTGGAATTAAAGGATAAAAAAAATGATGCTCAAAGAAATTATTTCTAGAAGAAGAAAGGGTTGGGCAAACTAATATGAAACTATAAAGTAAATAAAATGCAATCAAAGTTTTACAGCTTACAATAGAGACAGAAAAGAATAGATTTGGCATCATGGAAAATTGAAAGATTGGCAGGAAAGATAACAATAATTTAAGGATACTAGGAAAGGATAATCAAATGAAAAGAATGCATGACCACGTAATATATGTGAAGGAGAGAAACTACGGACAATTAAATTTCATATAATGTCTACATTTGGTTGAATAATATGCAAATATTAAAATAATTTTAAAATACGAACATCATAAACTGTGTATATGTAGTACTTGGGCATGAAATATATGTTCATACATACACAGTTCAAATGAAAAAAATAACAAACCACCATGGTTATACGTTTATAATAATTATCTTTGTGTGATAGAGACAGATTTTAGTCTCTCATTGAAAATTCCTATGTTTTATAAAGATTCTATAAATGTGTAATAGAATTAGAAAAATTGGTTTTTAAAAGTATATTGGAGATATGGGGACAAACCATCAGAATGTCCTAACAATAGAAATTATTAAAAGTGACTGCTTTTGGTGGGACTTAGAGCAGGGAAGACAAGGGCACAAGATTTATGCTTTGTAAAAGCCTTCTTAAAAGCTGTACGTTTGACATTTTGATAAAACATTTAACAAAGTGTATGCAGCCAGAGAATGTGGACATTTGGATAAGAGTTTGGTAGTATCACTCCTGAGAAGAATAAACTAAAAATAAAGATAAATTCCTTGTAATTCCTTAGTTAAGAAATCCACTAATTTTCCCAGTGTAGTCATGCTTTTTCCCTTGTTTACTATCACATTAAAATAGAATTTTGTGTTAATCATGTTAAATGCTCTTATGTGTTTTGCCATGCAGACTGGATGCCAGAGACTATTTCTAAGATAAAGATTCCTGTGTCTAAGATGAGCACCTTTTCATTTTTGAGCCTAGGTCTTCTTAAACTGGCTATTTTTCTTTCTCACTTCCATGTTCAAGTATTCTTTCACCCTCTTTATCCCAAGAACCCCATATTCTGGCATTCCAACATTAATTAGTACTTATCTTTACCACTCTGTTATGCATGATCTTTTGCTAGGACACCAGTCCACCACTATCCCAACTCCAACACTTTGAGATGAGATCTTACTGAGCCCAATAGCCATGGTCTTTGTCTACCATGGTTCTGTCAAGTGCTTTTGAAGCCTGCTTAGAGCAGAAAATATTCTTAAATTTCTCTAATGATCTGAGTTTACACTTAGTAAATTATTCAAAGGATGGTGGCTAATTGATGCCCCAGAAGGTGAGTCAGAATTACTGATGGAATCACACAATATCATCATGTACATATATAAATTTCGTAACTTCCTGGTTACTAATTATAATTCATTTAAAACCAGTGTTTGCCATTTATTGCTGATTACAATATGCAAAATAGCAATTATGCATATTATTAACATGTCAGATTTTTAAAATCAATTATATTTGATTACAATAGTATGCTCTGGTCTTCTGCATTGTCTTATATTTTTTTCATTTTACATGATTATTCATGTAATAGAGTCTGTTCCTGATTTTCATGATTGTGGCTAGTGGTCATTTGATTTCAGCTCTTTTAAAAATGTCTAAGCAGGAAAACAAAAAAGAAAGAAAGAAACAAGGCTAGTGACTGTGTTTGTTTCGTTTGACTATTTTGTCTGGTGAATACAAACAATTTCAGTCAAAGCTCTTCTCCATTTCACATGGCTCACCTACAAAATGTATAGTGTCGTTGCAGGATGTTAGATTTCAGAAGTGGGCAAGGAGCCAGATTACAGAAGAGCCCATGAGACATAGTAGCCATTTGGAGAGTGGTAAATGACCATGAGATCTTTAAGACTGAAGGTCTAGGGCGCCTGGGTGGCTCAGTTGGTTGAGCGACTGCCTTCGGCTCGGGTCATGATCCTGGAGTCCTGGGATCGAGTCCCGCGTCGGGCTCCCTGCTCGGCAGGGAGTCTGCTTCTCCCTCTGACCCTCCTCCCTCTCATGCTCTCTGTCTCTCATTCTCTCTGTCTCAAATAGATAAATGAAATCTTTAAAAAAAAAGACTGAAGGTCTAGAGTTTAGTCAGTGCATTAGTTTTCCAGGGCTATGATAACAAAGTATCACAAACTTGGTGTCTTAAAACAACAGAAATTTATTCTCTCACAGTTCTGGAAGCTGGAAGTCTGGAATCTAGGTGTCAGCAGGGCTGTGCTCTTTCTGAAAATTCTAGAGGAGCTGGCCATCAATCCTGTGCATTTACTCCTTGGCTAGCAGCTGTATTATTCCAATCTCTACTTCTATCTTCATATGACATTATCCCTATGCAGCTGCATATCTCTTCTCTTCTTACGAGGACACCAATCATATTGGGTTAAGAACACATTAATCCAATATGATTTAGTCTTCAATTGATTACATCTGTAAATACCCTATTTCCAAATAAGGTCACATTCACTGATACTGGGAGTTAGGACTTCCACATATCATTTTGGGGACACACTTCAAGTCACAGCACTTAAGAAATCATTGCCCTAATCAAAGTAAGAGAAATTGAGCCAGCTATGGAAGTAATTGAGGACATTGGCAGAGAAGAATTTGAGAGATATTTAAATGACACAATTACCAGGAATTAGTAACACACTGGATGAGGGGATGAGATCCATTTTCCATCAGATTTTTGAGAAGACAATGGTGTGATTACAATGGCATGATTAACCAAGAATGGCAGTATAGGAGAGAGTGAAATTGAAAAAGAGGTAATGAGCAAAGATGTACTCATAACAAGTTGAACTGCAAAACTCTCTGCTCAGGGAATCAATTCCTGATGATGCGTTGAGAAGAATCAACGCTGGGAGTGTCAGATCCTCCTCGTTGGCTACTGCTGCTTAGCTAAACTGACCAGCTGCAGGTGCAGGGTTTATGACTTCCGGTATCACTCTCAAGCCGGAATAAAATGCCAAACCACAAGGTGGGGTATCTGTCATTGCTAAGAGGCAGAGAAGAACTTCTGCCATCCAGAATGAAATAGGAATTAAAACCCATGAGGTGAATTTTGACCACTAGAAAGAGGAAAAAGTAGGGAAATCAGAGAGATAAGTTCTTTCTTCTTTTCTTTTCCAGGACTGCCCTAAATCAGGATTTCTCCTTAGAGCCTGTTGATAGAAATTCTTACGTGTTGCACGGATACACATGATGAGGAATCCCCTGTGTTTGTCATGGTTATTCGTGAACCAGTGGCGAACATAGTGATGCATCACTTTATATCACTTTACATGTTTTTTCCTCTCTTATTTCCTTTAATCCTCCCTCTGGCTGCTCTGGGCTTGCATTTCTTAAATGAAGTATCAATTTTTTAAATCCTTGCCTCAGGAACCACTTTCTAGGGAACCTAGTCTAAACTAGATTTATTTTAAACATTGTCTAAACCAATAATTGCCAAACTTACTTTTGGGTTGGTGGAGCTTTGGGATCCTAGCCAACTTCAAGCTGAGCTAATTTATTTATATCTGTTTCATTGGTATATCTTGAAGATTATGCAAAAAAAGTTAATAAAATTAATGATATTTTTATACACTTAAATACTTTTTAAGTAGTTATTATGTCCAGTAATATAGTGGGTGGTAAATAGTCAATGATGAGTAAGAGTGAGAAAACTCCCTGCTCACAGAGAGTTTATATTCTGGTGAGAGAGGCAGACAGTAAACTTGTAAACAAAATAAGAATTAAGATAATTTCAGACAGTAATGTGTGCTAAAAGAATAAAATAGGGTATTGCTGTGGTACTTAGATTGTGCAGTAAGGGAAGGTCACACTGAGAAAGTGACATTTAGAACTGAGACTAGGATGAGAAGAAACTCCAGTCACCAGAACAGTCTAGAGAGATTGAAAATCAAGTGCAAAAGCTCTAAGGCAGCAACACACATGATTTTCTGGAGGAACAGAAAGATAGCCAGTAGCTGAGCTGAATGAATGAGTGGGGAGCGATATGAGATACAGTAACAATTGAAGACCGTATTCAAGATGGGTAGACAATACTAGTTTTAAGATTTTGTTTGAAATACAATGGGAGGAAGCCCTGAGAAAATTTATGTTGGGAAGTGACACAATCTGACTCCCCTTTTAAAATACATTATTCTGACTCGCTTATGGAAAATGGCTTCCAAAGGGGCAAGAGTGCAAGAAGGGAGACCAGTTAAAAGATCAGTTAATAGTCCTGGTGGGAGATGCTAGTGGCTTAGGCTAGAAGTATGGCAGGAGGAATCAAGACAGTGAGAAAAGGGTGGGGCTGAAAAATTCCCTCTCATGGCTTAGATGTTCACTGTAAGGAAAAGGATGACTTGGGCAGCTCAAAGGTTGGCAGACATCAAATACTAACATGCAAAAGACATGAAAATAACCAAGACATCTTCTCGTCTCTCTTTCTTATTTTCTCTATTTTTAAAATTGTTATCTTTTTGTCTTCTATTACTGTGTAAATATTTACCACTAATTTAGCAGCTCAAAAGAACACCTATTTATCACCTCACAGAGTCCATGGGTCAGCAGTCTTTGGAACAGCTTAGTTGGGTTCTCTGTGAGCTATCACCTAGACTGCATTCTCAACTGGATGCTTGTCTGGGGAAGAACCCACTTCCAAGCTCACTCAGGTTGTTGACAGAATCCATTTCATTGTGTTTGTGGAAGTGAAAACTCCAGCTTCTGGCCTTCCGTTGGGAGCCAACTTAGCTGCAGTTCTTATCTTTGTAGGACTTCCCAACATGGCTACATCTAGAGCAACACTTTTTTTTTTTTTAAGATTTATTTATTTGAGAGCGAGAGAGACAGAGAGAGTGAGCAAGGGGAGGGGCACAGGGAGAGGGAGACAGGCAGACTCCGTGCTGAGCGCAGAGCCTGACTTGCAGGGCTCAATCCCAGGACCCAGAGATCATGACCTGAGCCAAAATCAAGAGTTGGATGCTTAACCAACTGAACCACCTAGGCACCCTGCTAGAGCAACTCTTTTAAGAGTGAAGCAACATATACAATTGCCTTTACCTTATTCTTTTAGCTGGAAGCAAGTCACAGTCCTGCCCACACTCAAGGAGAAGAAATATCAAAACACTTGAACATGAGGAGGTGGGATCACACAGGGTTCCTTAGAGTCTGCCCACTACATTGCCTATTAAATCCTTAAATCTGAACTGCCAAATTGAATAAGTAAGTTTTGAAAGCAGTAGAAAATTCAACTCTGGAAATATAAAAATAATCGAAATAAACCTCTTGATTTTGTCTTGAAATACTTGAGGCATAAATATTAATTTTCATAAATTCTAACCACTAGTTACTACCAACACGTGGTCTCAAATGAACTTTAAGAAATTGCCTTTCAAAACCACAACAGTACATTGATGTACTGAAAGTTGACATGCAGCATTGCTAACACTTTCAACCCAAGATTATGTTTTTTGTGGCATAAAATAAGCAGCAAGATGGGAACAAATAGCTAATAATACTTCAAAGTGTCAGCCCCTAACAGGAATGCTAGAGGTCAATCAGTATTGTCAGTTCAGTTCCCACATGTTAAATTCTGTAAGTGTTACTTTCACTTTGCTCATCCCATGGAGATGGACAGTAGGCAACCAAGCCAACTGTTTCCATAGCAGAGCTTGAAGATTGCCCAGAGAGACATGGCCTGTACTGCAGGGGACTTGATGAGAGCATTCGCTCATCTGGTAGACAGATATCTTCAGGAAAAGAATTCTAAGAACTCAGAATTCACTCCACAGAGCCCCATGTGGCTGAGGGAGTGGGAGAGTAGGACAGAGAGACACCCACTCTCTGATGCCATCTTGACTGGTGGTGTTATCTTCTCACATCTAGAAGCAATGGTTACATGAGTTTTAAAATAGTTGGATGAAATTTAAAGAGTAAAGCACTTGAACATTTAAAAAATTAAGTAAACTTGGCAAAGGTTTTAAAAAAGGGAAAGAACTTCAATATTGGGGAAGACCATTAGTTTTATTTGTCAATGATGTGCAAAAATCATTGGGGTGGGAAGCGCAGGAAGAGGGCAATACGGCAATTCAACCTGGATTCTGGGAACTCGGCTAGCTGGTTTAATGCAGATAGCCAGGCATGAGTTGATATGGGTTTGGGCAAGTTTGATAGTGGCAAAACTGCAAAGAAAAGAATAAATACCACTGATTCCTCACAGAATAATTGGCAAGACTTACGACAAAGTATAAGAGATAGATGAGCAATTAAACAAAACATGAGTACAAGAATTTGATTCTGTTGGTTCAGTTAATGAGGCTGTCATTAACAGGAGAAAAACTCCTCATATATGTCTAATATATATTATGTATTGCTTATATTTTATATTATATATTATCTGCCATGTTTTGAGTCCTCCTATACAATAAGAAAACATGGGAAGGATGTTTACAAGGAGTGACTTTGGCATATAAAAGGCTGTATTTGTTCTTCTAGAGACAGCAGAAAGTATATATGGCTAAGAATTGGTTGAAGCTAGTACAGCACTGAGCAACTGAACCCATACATATTTTATACGTGGTTTTCGTGTTGCTAAAATGAAGTTACCATAAGAACTGAAATTTTGGGGCGCCTGGGTGGCTCAGTTGGTTGAGCTACTGCCTTCAGCTCAGGTCATGATCCTGGAGTCCCAGGATCGAGTCCCACATCGGGCTCCCTGCTCAGCAGGGAGTCTGCTTCTCCCTCTGACCCTCCTCCCTCTCATGCTCTCTGTCTCTCATTCTCTCTCTCTCAAATAAATAAATAAAATCTTTAAAAAAAAAGAACTGAAATTTTGTGTCTCAACTAATATTTTTCCAATATTTTGATGCAACAATTAAAAATGATATTTCTTCTGAAGCAAATGAGTTGTGGATGATGATTTTTTATTTCCTGTATAATAAAAATTAAAGCAATTAAAATTCATTAAATTTGATACTAGACTCTAAACATTTAGTCAGAGTTCTTACAGTCATTCTAGTTTACAGTTTTTATACCAATTATTCTTTTTTTAAGATTTTATTTATTCATTTGAGAGAGAGAGACAGAGAGAGAGAGCATGAGTAGAGGGGAGAGGCAGAGGGAGAAGCAGACTCCCCACTGAGCAGGGAGCCCATGCAGGACTCCATCTCAGGACCTGAGCTGAAGGCAGACGCTTAACCCACTGAGGCACCCAGGCGTCCCTATACTAATTATTCCATATATTTGGTACACTGCAGTCTGAGTTGTAAGGAGGTGAAAGAATGCATGTCATGAAGGTCATGGGCAACTTAATCTTGAAGGCATACAAAACTTCAGACATGTCGATTAGTGGTGGCAAATGTTGATATGACAAGGAACTTCAGTAGGTCAGAAACATCTGGCAACATCATTTACTCTAATGCATTTCAGAGAGACAACTGTACATCTTAGTTTGTCCTACTCTAGGTGAATTCAACACCTTAATCAGGAATTTACACTGCAAGGGTGGTCAGCTTTATCTCAAAAAGGAACAAATCCCAAGAAACCCTATGAATTAGGTATTTTCTATTATCTACTTTTAACAGATGAATTACTTTTAACAGATGAATTACCTGAGGGACCGAGAGATTAAGTTACATAAGTTTGCAGAGATAGAGGGTTGCGGCTGGCATTTGAACATGAATAATTTGGCTCCAGAGCTTTTGCTTTTAATCAGTGGAGAATATGACTTCTCCAATCTTGATCTAGTGTCAAGGTTGTGCAATGCACATTTAACATGAATAGAAGTGCATATATGTATTATTGTTATGATTTGAGTGGAGTGGAAAATATCTTCCATTTAGAACTTGGGCAAGTTGCTAGTGTCTCTGCTATTTTTCCAAATCAGCAATATATGAATAGAACCACAATTTTCAGAGAGCTGATGCCACGTTTAAATGTGATAAAACATATAAAGTGTTTAGTATACATTTGCATTAAGCATATTGGCAATTAAGAATTACTATTTACCCATCTGGAAAGATTCATGTGTCTAAACACTGATATTGCCCTTTAATTACAGAAGTCCACTTACAGTGTAAGCCCTGACAGTTGGCTTTTCTTTTTGTAATGCAAGTGCCTGACTTAAGCTTTGATTACTGAGCCACCCACTTCAAAGAGGCTATCCGCAATAAACAGGTGACCAGCCACAGGACTAGATAAAGAGCCAGACTCCACATGGGGCAAAGCATGGGTGCTCCCTCCCCTACTCCCCACCAGGCTCCTTTGCTTTATAGATCTTAGTAGATTCTGAAAACTGATCATTTGAGCCACTTGTTTTTTTCTCTTCCCGCCTTACATTCCTGCTCTTAGGTTTTAAATTTACTAAAAAAGAGTGAACCCATGAAACCCTAGGCCCCTACTCGGACCCCAATAAAAGCAGAACCCCAGGCCCGCAGCTCTCTTTCTCTACCTGAGACCTCACTGGGTAGCCGGGTGTGCCAAGTAATTTCTGGGACCCGTAAATAAAACACTTTTTAAAAGTTTCCTGATGGTTATTGGTGAGGGTGTCTTGCAATCATAGTAAGAACTACAAGGGCGGGTCCAGCTACAGCACTGGTTATCGGCAATATTGGCAACCAGAGACCAACATACAGCATCATTCAGTCTTGGTGATCTCCCAGGACCAGTCTCCCCCTATCAAAAACTCACTTGTACTATGCACTCTGTTTTCTAGTAACATGATGTATTTCTGGTGAGAAATGTGACCAACAAATATTCATTTAACTGTTGCGGATGAATAATTACTAAATATAAAATATATCACATACACAGCCAACTAATTTACACATTGCAGTTTATTCTTCCTGCCCACCCCTTCTACTCCCAAATGCTTCATGGAAATATGTTTTTAAGACAAAATTATAAACTTCTAGTCTTTGAAGATAGCCTGAGTTCATTTTTCAACGTATTTACTATTGCAAACTTATTGACATCTATTAATTCAATTAGCCTCTGAGAAAATATTTATAGAGTACTTTCCTTTTTTTAAAGATTTTATTTATTTATTTGACAGAGCGAGAGAGCACAAGTAGGCAGAGCTGCAGGCAGAGGGAGAGGGAGAAGCAGGCTCCCCGCTGAGCAAGGAGCCAACGCGGGGCTCTATCCCAGAACCCTGCGATCACGACCTGAGCCAAAGGCACTTAACCTCCTGAGCCATCCAGGTGCCCCAATAGAGAGGACTTTCTAAAATGCCAGCTACTCTGCCCAGTAAACACTAGTGTTATTGCACTCAGGATACAGTAGTAAGCAGCTTATTTGGCCCTTGCCCTCGTGCAAAGTATACTCTATTGAAAAGATACACATTAAATGAATTAACAAACAATGATTTCATTACATTTGTGACATTATATCAAAGAAAACTATGAGATACAGTGGAAATGTGTAATGGAGGAAAATAACTCAATTTGTGAGGTTGGGAAAGGCTTTCCTGAGGATTTTACATTTGAACCAGACTTGAAGTATGAGTAAGAGTTGACAAGATGAAGAATGAGGGAAGATCTTTTCTACAATGTTTCAAAGGTATTATGTGACTGATAGCAAATGGTATAATTGTACGAAAAGATCTTTATCACCCTCTGATAACTTGGAAAAATTTTAAACTATGTATCAGAAATTTTGGAGAATTTCTACCAAATAGAATATGAGCTTGTGATTTTCCATGTGTGAAATGAAAGCTTTTCTGGTAAAAAGTGGGAGGGAACCAAGGATAACACTTGGAGTTGAGGTAAAGGCTAAATTCAGGGCAAATGCATGGCAATGGAAAGTTTGATCTACTCAATTGGTGCCTGGTTTCCGTGGCTGACTTTTGACTTCCAGTTGTTATGGAAAGCATCTTAAGCATACAGTAATAACCTTGGCAAATTAACTCTTTAAAAAGTCAGTTGAAGAAGAGGTAACTATCCTACCTAACTTCAGGCTGCCACAGCAAGCAAGGAGAATTAATTTTTAGGAGTATAAGTAAAACTTCCCAAAAGATTGCTTCTGCTTATCGTCCTTTTCTAGTCTCTAAATACTCCTGAGTATCTAATACGACAAAACTAAAGTAAATTTAATATGTTTTCTTGTCCCTTTATCTGGGCTTGAAAAAAATTGAACAAGTACCTTTGTGATCTCTGATAAAACATGCCTCAACTTCTAATCCTGGTGAGACTCACATCTTCTCTAAAGATGAGCAAACAGAGAAAAATCAATAAATATATCAAAAGATGATTGGCTTAAGGTTGATTCTACTTTTTCCTTTTCTGCTTTTTTTTCTACTTTGTTTTTAAATCTATAGTTAACGTGTATTGCTATTTCAAAAGAGCAGAAGTGTTATATTCATTAAAACTTCCCTTTATACTTTTAATATATTTAATTATTTTAATGTTTAAAAATTATCAAAACTCACTAACAATTACAGGTTCTTTTGTTTTTTTAAAAGATTTTATTTATTTATTTGTCAGAGAGAGAGAGAGAGCACAAGCAGGGAGAACGGCAGGCAGAGGGAGGAGCAGGCTCCTCACTGAGCAAGAAGCCCAATGCTGGACTTGATCCCAGGACCCTGGATCATGACCTGAGCTGAAGGCAGACACTCAACCAACTGAGCCACCCAGGCATCCTTACAGATATTTTTTCTCTCTAAAAATTATTATTGAGTGTCTACCAGGTTCTGGTATATACCAGTCACTCGCAGGAGAGGGTTATTTGAGAATGTATAGGATAATATTTAGGATTAAGTTTGCATATAATGAATAACAAAAAGAATAAAATAAGAATAACTTAGAAAACACAGATGTTCCTTTCTCTACCAAATAATAGGCAAGATTAAATTTTATTTTTGCATTATATAAAATGAATTTATAATTAAGCAATCCAGGGTTTGTACAGCATCTCCACAAAATTGCCATAGACTCTTGTGGTTTACTGATCTACAACAACTCATCCTCATGATCCAAAATAGTGGCTAGGGCACCAGCCATTATGGCAAAGCTTTAAGCAAGGGGATGGGGGAAGAGAATGAAGAAGAATTATTCTTTTCCTCTAAGAATAATTCCTGATGGTGTCATATGACACTCGCACATACAATTCACTGGCCATCCCTAACAATGAGAAAAGCTGGAAACTAGTTTATTTATTTATTTATGTATGTATTTATTTATTTATTTTTAAAGATTTTATTTATTTGACAGAGACACAGCGAGAGAGGGAACACAAGCAGGGGCAGAGGGAGAGGGAGAAGCAGGCTTCCCGCAGAGCAGGGAAGGGGCTGGATCCCAGGACCCTGAGACCATGACCTGAGCCGAAGGCAGAGGTTTAGCAACTGAGCCACCCAGGCACCCGTCTGGAAACAAGTTTAAAATACACCTAGTTAAAAATCAGGTTCTGGGGCGCCTGGGTTGGCTCAGTCCGTTAAGCATCTGCTCCTGGGATGGAGCCTCGAGTCAGACTCCCTGCTTAGCAGGGAGTCTGCTTCTCCCTCTCTGTCTCTCCCTTCTGCTCATGCTCTCTCATCTCTCTCTCAATATTAAACAAACAAAAAAATCACGTTTCTTCTTACCAAGACAGAAAGGGATATTGAGAAGAAGAGTAGCAGCTTGCCACAAACCAACAAATATGTCACTCGCTCTCCCGTATAAAAGCACAGAACCTAATAGGAATTTTCACATATTTTTCTATGTTGATACAATTGGAAAAATTAACATTTACTGAGCGCCCTCTACATGTCAGACACTTGTATCTCAGTTAAAATTTTTATTATTTTGCGAGATACATAGTTTTCTCTTTTTACAAAAAACCAAACAGATGAATGTGTACTTGAAGGCTATTTTTGCCTTTCAAAGTCTGAGAATTTAAGCACTGTGGTATACTACTACCTAAAGACATTTACTGCTGCTACTGTTCTAGAATAGCTGAGAACTGCCAATGGGTGAGAGCAGAATAATGTTGATGCATTCCTCTGTGCTTATCAGAAGAATATGGATTTATCAGAGCTAAGAAGTCTCATTTCCAGCTTCTTTCTTGGGTAATCCAATTGAAGAGATGACTCAGAAGCAAGCAGGACCTATGAGGAGTAAGGATTAGAAAATTATTGAGGACGATTTGTGAATTTTTATTATATCAATTAATATACTGGTAGAGAGGACTTCCTGGCAGAATAGTTTCTCTTAATTTGAGCCGAATAATCTGGTTAAACTTGCACTTGTTAAAATGATGCAGAAAGGCTGAGCGTGCACAACTGGGTACTTGGGAGAATAGGTTTTTTTAAGCTTCACTCTCCTATTCATACAATGAATAAATTACAATGCTTATTTTTTATATTATTATATAAATTCAATTTTGGGTTAATGCCTACTCGTATCTCAGAAAACAATCAAAATAAAAATGAAAGCTGTATTTCCCTTGGATCAGGTATCAGTCAGCCTGTCTCCTTAAGAGGCAGCTCTCTTAAATTCTTCACAGTTGACTGCAGACCCAGCAGATATCTGCTGGTTGGCACCTGACACTTGAACTACTAGCTTTTCCATGCTGGCCTCCACTTTTCTGTAACATACAAATAAAGTGACTAATATGTTTCTATTCACCTCTTCTCCAAGGAGTAAACATATGTTCCAACTAGAGTGGATTACATGTGTCAAGTCACACCTTCCAGTGCCTGTGGCGTATGGGAAAAAATCGATTGTTCACTTAAAGTAAACTTTCTTTCTTATTTTCCATAACTTCTTGTGAGACTAAATTAAGTGGGTGATTTGGGCAAAATTTTCAAGTTTTTACTTCTGTGAGTACGACTTTTATTTGATATAAGGCTTAAGACAACTGTTTCTCAATATTAATTTTGCCCGAGTGCACACAGCTCTTCCCTAAGTCCCAGTGAGGTTATGCGAAGAGGAAGGCACAGTCCCTATCCAGGAGGTCATAACAAGTTAAGGGGATACTTTCAATATGAGCATCATCACTGTTAAAAAAAAAAAAGTGAGATAGAATCAGTGACAAATAGCGAAAACATTAAAACAAGTACAACCAAAGAGAAACACTAAATCACTAAGGAAGTGAGAAGTGTGAAGAATCGTTCTTATTTATGGGTGGTGTTAAAAAACAGTTCAACTGAGTAAATTTTAAAGATCTCATTGGTTTTGTTCAATGATTCATAATCAGGCAGCATCCACCTAGCAGACAGAAAGGAGCTCTGAAGACCTTTCATAGGCAGAAGGGGGCAGGGCAAGGACGTTTCTAGCAAAGAGTGGATTTTTTTCAGGCAAGGTCACCTTCCTTTGGGGGACAGCAGCGGTCTATCAAGCTGAGTAGTTCACTAGTGCTGACCAGGTAATTCCTGATTGACTGGTTTAAGATTCCACTCCCGGGAAAGTTTGAAACTGTAATTTTGTTAGGTGTTAAGTCTTGGTTTGGTGACGAGAGCTTAGCGCAAGTGAGTCCGTTTGGGACCTGTTTTCTCTGCTCTTTCTTTCTATTTTTGTTTGTTTTTTTTTTTAAAGATTTTATTTATTTATGAGAGAGAGAGCAGGCACACAGAGGGAGAGGGAAAAGCAGACTCCCCGCTAAGCAGGGAGCCTGACGCAGGGCTCCGGGCTCGATCCCAGGACCCCAAAACCATGACCTGAGCCAAAGGCAGATGCTTAACCAACGCCACCCAGGCGCCCCTCTTTTCTCTTTTCTAACAGTGGGATTGACTAACTTCCAATTAATATCACATTTGCATGTGGTTAAGTACATCAGATCTGTAGTGCTGAGTCATCTGATAATGATTGTCTGGCCTAACTAAAGATTTATGAGTCTTGATCTATTATCATAGAGATTGAACTGAAACTCAAATACACTGATTGAATGGGGATATACTGACTGTATTACCAGCAGTTTAGTTTGTTCAAGCAGATATAAGTCAATTTTTCAAAATTCATCAGAATTCTCCCTCGGGATCTTTTAATACATATTACCAAAGACCTTTACTAAGAAATGTGTTTTACCTTGAGCAGGACATTGAGAGAATCCCACATACCCAGTATAGATGCAGTGTATTTGGGGGAGATAAGCAGGCACTTGGCCTCATGCACGGTAATGTGTTTAATGGGTTCAGAGGCCACATAGGCTATAAAAGCTACTTAGGAATTCACTTCTTTTTTTTTTCCCTTAAGACAATTCACTTGTTCTGGGAGCATTCACAGAGATCACCTCCGGTAATTGCTTCAAATGACCAAAAGTTGCAGTCAGAACTGTTCTTAGAGTCTTTCTAGTTCCCTGTACTTACAAACACGCTTAAGGGCACTTAATGAATAACCTTTTACTGAAGTACCACCCTTTCATTACCACCTGGGCTTAGAAGCAAAAGACATAAAGGTGAGAATTATTTCCTTACTGGTTTAGCCCAACCTTTCAATAGCAGTGGCACTTTGTAGATGGCATCTATCAGTGGGAGGAAAATTATACCTTAGGTCATTTTAGGCAGAGCAGACCATAAAATGAAACACTATAAAATCTTTGGGTTCATAATAGTACCATGTCATAAATGTGCCTGCTCTACATTTATAGTGTACATAGTGGAAAAATGTACCAAAAATATTCTGATTCGGGAATTATTTTTTCTGTATTATTAAAGAAGTCACTTAAATGTTCACATGCACAGATCTGAGATCTCACTATGGGAGTCTTCTAGAGAATACACCCCCCCCACACACACACATACTTCAATAATATGTAGCCTATTTAAACATAAAAACAAAACAACAACAATAAAAAACTTTCCCAGTTTAGAGAATCCAAATCATCTCTGTCTTGAGTGAGGAAATAAGAAAACTATTATGCTGACTTCACAATAGAAGTTTCTTTTCTTTCCTTCTTTTCTTTCTTTCTCGGTAATTCCACAGGAACAGGTAGGAAGGTGAGGTCTCTTAAAGCACTGGGAAAGGGCTCTTTCATAACCTCCTGAGTATAGAACGTAAGTGATACACACACATGGAAGCAGGAACCGAGGTCAGGGACCCTAAAACGTAAACTTCTGGTAATTCACATCAACTTTACAAAGGAAGTTTGACTCCCATAGCATGTGGAATTAGGGCTCAGAAATAAATTCTCAAAACATAGAGGGCTAGCTGCTATATGCATTGTGCATAGTACTCTGTGCAACACTCAGGAAATTTGAAAAATATCCCTCAAAATACCCAATTTACATTCCTTTAGAGATGCTAAACTACAGAGGTTAATTAAATGTTACTAAGAAATATTTCCTATCTCAGGAATCTAAGTGGCAGAGTAAGGGAAACAGAAAGTTAGAGTCAATGTTAATATTTGCATACATATCCATCAGTCTGTGTGAGGCTTACACTGCTTATGTCCCTGGAAACACCTAGTAATCCTGTAAGACTGTTCAGAAAGACCTCATATAAAGCTTGCTTCTGTTTCTCCATACAGATTAGTTTCTCGTTTCTGTTTGTTCTCAAAACACATTGTGTAATTAATTGTTTACATGGCTTTCTCTTCCACTGGTAGCTCAAAGTTGAGAATAAGCTCAATATATATTTTATTTCTATGCCTGGTACTTTACATGGTCCTTCGATAATATCTGTAGTTTGAATGAATACATTAAATTCCATCAATTTAAACACAGGAACTCAGTCCATAAGAAAGAAATTTATTCAAACTTAAGAATTATGGTTAGTTTCCTAACCATATTTGAATGAATGCTCAAAATAGGAGAGAAATAACCAAACAAATGTGCTGCCATGATTTTCCTCTTCTTTGGTGATCTCTTGTCTCTCTTATATATCCTTCTCCATAATCAGGAAAAGAGTGCTTTCCTCTTTTGGGAAAACAATGATTTTCATCAATAGTATAAATTTCAAGTACTCTTGCCATTTTCAAAGTACGACTGTATTACCAGACACCTCGGATATCTGAATGGATCATCTGAGAGAACCTGGTGAAGTGGGCTGCCCCTAGTGTATCTGGAATCCTGGGAAACAATATCTCTTGCAGTTTTATATCTGTATAAACATTTTGATTAAAAATGTAATAAAATATTCAGGGGCCCATGTGAGGCTTAGTGATTTACTGGTGAAGACTTAGAATAATGGGTTGGGAAGAGAAACTAGGTATCTGCTTATTATTTCATCAGTGCACGTGAAGATTGTTTGGAGGGTCCTGGTGCAGGCTTTCTGTGCACAGATCCAGGAGCCCTCTCTTCCTTTTAAATGTGTCATAGCTGGCTAATTTCATATCTCCCACCATGAGGAAAAGGTAGCAACACTGTTATTAGTCACAATGACATACTCTTCAGAACCTGTTTGTATTGAAACAACATAGGTCTTCTTGCTACCACAGTTCCCTAATACCATTTATTTAGTGTTGGTTACATCATTACTCATAACGCCGCACCATCCATCATGCTGACCATGGAACTGGCTTCCAATGACTCTCTCAGGGAGTGTTACTGTGCCGTTTTGAAGATGACCAAAAATGCAAGTCCCACGCAGAGTATGCAGGAAATTGTGTGATATATTCATTATCTGATCAAGTTAAATTCAATGTATGGAATTTTATTGCATAAGAGTAGAATAACAAGTCTTCCAACCATAAAATCTTGAGGATGTGATCATGTCATTCTTAAAATGTGATCATTTTTTCATATACCACCACCAGCAGAGAGTATAGGAAAGGGGTTGGTGGATAGAGTGAGGAGAGTGGTCCTATCCACACAAGGAATGCCCTTCCCTTATCTGGCACAGCTTAAGAATGACCCAGGAGGGCACAAAGTCACCATATAAACTGGATCAAAAGGCTCCATTGGCATTAAGGAACAATAGTCTAGAAAGTCATTGGGGAGAAATAGAAGTGACAACCCCTGGAATACTGACCAAAACATGGCACAAAGTCTGATGAGGGACAGGAGCCAGTGTTGGTCTGAGGGTGGGGAGGGCACAGGTAAAGGGTGCCTATGACCACTTCTACCATGCATGGATACTAAAGGCCCAAGGTGGCATTATTCTTGGAGCACATGGGCTAATCCAGTGCATGGACCCATATGACCAAGGTTCTATGGTGGTAGTTCAGAGTCCTGAACTCTTTCTTTCTTTTTTTTTTTTTTAAATTTTTATTGTTATGTTAATTCCCCTGAACTCTTTCTTTTTGAGAGTGACAGTCACGTCAAATCAGCATGTTGGTACCAGTGTCACAGCCTAATCTCAAGTCATCCCATTAGAGGAATACATAACTAGCCAAATGGAACAATTCACATGCCAAGCTGCCTTCCTGGAACCAGGACCTGGTGGCCTGGCCAGAGCACCCTGGAATGATCCCATAGCTCTAAATTCTAGAGCTCCTCAGGCTATGTTGATGACTCCAGTTTTTATGGATATAGAGGGTCAGAGATACCCCATAAGATAAAAACAGAGACCAAGGCCTTTGCAGGTCCCAGTCTGGGCGTGGAGTACCCTACCCAGTCTGGATTAATTGGGATGCCCCCAGTACAGTTTTTCAGAGACAGTGGAATAGGAGGTAGAACATTTTGAAGAAGGCATTCCAAAGAGGAGGGGCCACCTGAAGAATAGAGGTTCTGCTTGCTGGAGTCTAAGAGCAGTGTTGTCTACAAATTCTGTATCATCTCCAATTTCTTCCTTCAGCAAATTCCATCCCCACGCTTTCATCTTTCCATAATCCCCTTTTCTGTTATATACCGTTTAAAAATCCTTCTCTGAGACCCCATACCCCTCCCTGCCACACACACACTTCATATACACCCTTTCTTTCTGTCCAATGTACTATTTCTAGACATTCTGCCTTGCTTTTCACTCTTCATCTGTCTAAAGAAAGGTGAGAGAAAAAGTAAGCATATTTCATATCTGCCTGTATCTAATTTGTTCGTTGGTCCCAGAGACAAATGGCCAAGACAATGAGAAAAAGGGCAATTGAACTGGTTCTTATTCAGACTAATTATAGGAAAAGGGAAAAAAATAAAGGTTCTTTGAAAGCTAGTTTTTCTTTCTTTTTTTTTTCCATGCATATGTGTGTTTGTTAGAAAGAGATAAGGCATGGAAAAAAGAATAATATATAGTAAAAAGAATTATAGAATGTGGGTAGTTAAAACATCAGGAAAATAACTTGTTAGAATTTCAGGGGATATTTTTCTTGTAAAATGCAAAAAAACAAACAAAAACTCAAGAACTATGCCTTTTAAAAAATGCATTTAGATTTCAAAATCCCTAAAATTTAATTGAAAATAAATATAATTCTTTGATTCCAGAAATATATGATCAATTGGAAAATACAAATTGTATAATATTATAGGTACATAAACAGTGAAATAAGATAATGCAGATCCTCCAAAGAAAGTTAAGTAATAAAAGATCAAAACAGCTGATAATCAAGAGAAGACCAGAGTAGAAAAGCTTACTCTAACTCAAAAAATTCGAATCTCAATTTATAATTGGATTTAGAGATAGTAAACCACCAGAGATTACAAGGAACAGTCTTGATTTGATCCAGTTTCCAGCAATGAGATGGCTGACTAATGGCCACTGCAATCTGAATTAATTAACATCAATTTGTTTTTAATAAAAAGCTTCTGAATTCCATTTTGATAATGAATACCGTCTAGAGGAAAATGGAACAGTGCTCTCTGATGTATGTGGAGCCACAGCTGGACATATTTGACCCTTATTTTACACAGTTGCGCCTCATTGATTTTTTCTGTTCAACTCCCGGAGTGAACACTGAACAATGGCGGGAGCTCTCATATATCTTCCACAGGGACCCAGTCTATGAACTGTAACCTCGCAACAGGGCCAGAGCATTTCTGGCTGCCTGTCCTGATGACATATAACCCAGATGCTGTCCTTAAGAAAAAAATAACTTCAAAAGAGTGACCATGGAATCAGTCTTTATGGGTACAAACAAAAACAAAAGACTTGAGACAAACTTAATGTGTAACTGAGCTTCAGGTGAGTAGCCTGCAAATTTAAATCCACATAGAGTGGGCTTATAACACAAGGAATTCCTGTATTTAAATAGAATTCAAAAGAGGACAGGAAACTATGAAAGACACTTGAATGCGCGTTACCATGAATATGAAGTAAGAATGGCTACCTCCATTAAAGAAGCAACATATTTGTCACAATCTCCACTGAAGTTTTCCCAGGACTTTAGGAATAGCAGTTCATCTATTTATGTTATTTCACTTGGTGATGATTGTAGTGATATAAATGAGTGATTTAAATTGATTCTAGTCCATCTCATATTACTGTTTCCATATTTGTTAGAAAGTAATCACTTCAAGAACTGCTTGCAAACATTTTGCAAATGCTTCTCTAACTGAGGTGAGAATTATGAGACATAACTTGCTTCTGGTCTTTCTTCCTTTGCTTTCAATAAAGAGTGGAGGGGTAAGAACAAAACAAACCAAGGAACAAACAGATGTGAGCAGGAGACCAGAGGGCTGGGCCTGGACATTCTGAGACTCAAAAGTATGAATTAGTGTAGTCGTTGTTGGGAGAACGATGTGTCCTTAGCTACTACTGAATGCCAAGGGAGGACAACCTGGAGTTGCAAAAAGCCATCTCAGAGCTTTTGCATGTCTATGCACATAGCCTACTCGGTTGTCAGGAAACAGGTAACCAAAGTTTCCAGGCAAGGTCTTATTTCCTAATTAGGATGATGATTACATTATAAAGTTTTGCACTGTCTATGATTCCCATGTTTCTGCAATTTCTGGCCTCTCATTTCAGAAAAGTCCCATTTATTTTATTTATTTATTTCTTCAAAGATTTATTTATTTTAGAGAGAGAGAACACGTGCACGTGTGAGTGAGGGAGGGGTGGAGGGAGAGGGAGACAGAGGGAGAATCTCAAGCAGACTCCTCACTGAGCATGGAGCCTGAGGTGGGGCTCCATCCCAACCCTGAGATCCTGACCTGAGCTGAAACCAGGAGTCAGACACTTAACGGAATGAGCCACCCAGGCGCCCCAAGTCCCATTTATTTTAATATGGTTCCCATTTACATGAAGAATTTTTAAAATGCACTATATATTGCTATTAGATCTATTGCTTTAATAAAAATGTATTCAATAGAAAATATAGTGTCTATCTCTGTGTTGACTTATATGAGTAACAGAGAAATATCAAATATCACATGAGGTAAATTTCTGGAGAGCAGGGTATTTGACTCATTCTCGATGCCTTTCCATAGCACTTTGCTCCTGGTTGGGTCTCAACAAACATTTGTTAAATATATAAATGAATGAATGCATTATTTATACTTAATAATAATACTTAATAATAGTTAATTAACTACCAAATTTAAAAATTAGAATCACATTTATCTTTAAAGCTAAATATAATACAAACAATTTGGAATGGTCTCCTTAATCCTGGTTCCTGTCACTTTCCACAAACTAAAGCATTTTTTCCAAACTTTAGTGGCATGTCAAAATGATAGTGTATGTCTTTAGCAAATAAAAATGGCATTAGTATGCAATTTAATTGAGACATTATTAAATAGCTATTAACTACCTAATAATTTCAAAAGTAATCATTCTTTATAAGCAACAAGGAAATAAAAAAATATTGCAAATAAAAGAACTTCTCCAGACCTATAGTCTTGTCCTACTTCTCTTATTAACTGTGTAAACTTGAGAAAATTGCTCTTGAGAATAATAATTAAACTTGAGAAAATGAAGGAACTTATTTATACTCTAGTGTTCACAGGGTCAAGTAACATAAGAAAATACTTCAAAGTACGTTAAGAAGCACCCAATGTAAGTACAGAAATAAGCACCCATAAGTACTTGATGGAAACATAAAATATTTTAATTTGTGTAAAGGATTAATGGGCAAAACATCAATAACCTTAAAAATGTGTTATTGAACAAATAATTCCACTTCTAGACATTTCCTCTTAGGAAGAAAGTAAGGCATGTTTTATATATATAATATTAATCATGGTAAAATTTATAAACATTAATTGGAAACATTTCTAAAAGTCTATCAGTAAGGAACTGGCTAAATACAAATATTTGTCCACATATATATGATGAAATGTTATGTAAACATTAACAAATAGGTGCTCAGAAAACTTCTTACAAAACAAAAAAGTGGAATTGAAAACATTAAGGATTTATGGTATCGCTTATATAAAATGCTCCTAATATTGACTGACCACTTAGTATATCCCTTGTGGTGTGTTAACTCCACATTTGTGATCTTACTTAACCCTTATGATTCTGTGAGGCAAAGATTTTACCCTTGAATTACAGATGAGGGAACTGAGGATTACAGAGGTGATAGAACATGTTCAAATTCACATAATAAATAACAGAGCTTGGACTTGAACTTGATGGATTTAACTCCAGATCTTGGAGTCTTAAAGTTTTATTGGTCATAGTCTATTCCTGAGCTAAATATAGCAAACAAACAAGGGGCTATTTTGTTTATAGGTTGTTTTTGGTCTAGGACGTTAAACAACGTATTTTTTAAACAGCAGTATTTGTTGCCCACGTATATAGACACGAAAACTCAATTCTTTGTTTCTCTTAAAATTGGGAAGATCTATGAACACTTGATCTTTATTATCACATCTGCCCTGTAGGTATTAGTTTTTCCCTGTAAATAGTGCTTTCACTCCACAACTTGCCATAATTGACCTTAGACACTCTTTAAGGTTCTATGCCTAGAACCTTTAGCCATTTAGTTTGAGATCTTTCTGTATGTAAGCACTGATAAAAAACCAGAAAGATGTACATATCAAAATGAGTGGTAAAACTATGGGAGAATTTATGTTTTCTTTGCTCTTTTGTGTAAGTGTGCATGTTTTTAATTTTTTTACAGTGAATATGAACTACTTAAAATGAAGAATGCATTCTTTAAAGTGTAAAGCTTTCAACTAATGGAAGAATTTGTTTTATGTGTAAAGCAGCTTTGGGTCAGTTATGATTCCAACTGTTCATGGTGTACAACTGTTCAGTCCCCTGGATTAATCTTTCTAAATTACAGCTTTCAAAAAATAATTTCCCTACTAAAAGTATTTCAGTGGTTTCTAAGTTACTCTTGAAACCTTTTCTCTCATTGTCCGCAAATACAACATACAGAACCTACCTGGTGCTTTGCTGTTTCCATACCTTCTAACTTGACCCTGACAGTATCACTGAGTTCATCTCAGGGTATGTATTACACTTACTGTTTAACTATGCAGATCTTGCTGAATAAGGTTCAATTCATTTAAGATAAACACCCCCCTTTGAGATAAACTTTCTTGACTATTTTAATCTACCACTATATATTCCTGTCTTCCTCCCATGAACACTCACATCATTTAATACCCACAGCAACCATTTAATACAATATCTGTGTAATGGTTTGATTAGTGAATGAAATTTTCGGTATGTATATAGTTTATTTAACTGAATAAAATTGTAAGTGTTTTGAGAACAGAACCTATAATTTTACATCTTAGTTATAGAAAATAAAAGAGAGTGTTTCCAGAAGGACAAAAAAAAGTGGTCACAATTACAAGTTGTAATTAAGTTAACTTATAAAGAATGCCAAAAATTATCTAATGCTCTGGGCAATTAAGAGGTGACTTTATCGGGGTGCCTGGGCGGCTCAGTCATTAAGCGTCTGCCTTCGGCTCAGGTTATGATCCCAGGATCCTGGGATCGAGTTCCACATCGGGCTCCCTGCACCAAGGGAAGCTTGCTTCCCCTTCTCCCACTCCCCCTGTTTGTGTTCCCTCTCTCGCTGTGTCTCTCTGTGTCAAAGAAAAAAAAAAAAAGGGATGACTTTATCAAGACACTACCAGATAAACTCTGAGGCCAATATAAGATTTGACCACTAACTATTGTGGTTGATAAAAAATGCCGGATCTTTGATGTACAAATGAGAGCCAGTTTATTCTAAATAGCCACATTCGATTTGCAAAAATTGATTCTAAAGATATTACCACTGTCAATTTTTCTTAACTCTTTTTTTTAACCACTCCTTTTCAAATTGTTCTAAAAATGAAGGCTTTACCATAAAAATCAATCAAACAAAAACATGTTTTCTGCTGAATTCTAAAAAGTTACACCTCGGGGCGCCTGGGTGGCTCAGTTGGTTAAACATCTGTCTTCAGCTCAGGTCATGATCCTGAGGTCCTGGGATCCTGGGACCCACATCCACGTCAGGCTCCTTGCTCAGCAGAAAGTCTGCTTCTCCCCCTGCTTGTGCTCTCTCTCTCTCAAATAAATAAGTAAGAATTTTTAAGAAGTCACCCCTATTGGTCAGGGACCCAGTAGGACCAATTGCACATTCATAGTGGGTGATTGAAGAGTGTAATTAAGAGATTACTGGGGCGCCTGGGTGGCTCAGTCATTAGGCATCTGCCTTTGGCTCAGGTCATGATCCCAGGGTCCTGGGATCGAGCCCCACATCAGGCTCCCTGCTCGGCGGGAAGCCTGCTTCTCTGTCTCCCACTCCCCCTGCTTGTGTTCCCTCTCTCGCTGTCTCTGTCAAATAAATAAATAAAATCTTAAAAAAAAAAAAAAGGTTACTTACAATGTTTTGAAAAGGGTTTAGGGAAACTGATAAGCAATCTTGCAGAACACAAGTGAGAAATTAACAACCCTAAGGCTAAAACAGAGGGGTCTTTGTTAACAAAAGTGTAGTTGCGGTTACATAGAGAGAACTGACTAAAAGATGCTTTGGTCTTGAGTAGAAGGACTTAGCAAACAAAGTTTTTTTTCTTTACCCTCCAAATCTCCTACTGGTGCCTCCCATTGGCACAGCATAGCTGAAAGCTAGAGGGCAAGGGAGCTAGTTGATCAGTCCATACAGGTCAGCCGCCTGGGCCACAGAGCAGGGTGGAGAGTAAAAGGTGGATGTGAAGAGGGAAATGCAAAATATTCAGTATATAATAAAAATTCAAGAGTCTGATTTCTAGAAGTGTAATTATTTTTAGAGCCAAGCCTACTGAATAAAGGAAGTAATAAAGTAGAGATCATATTTTGTATCAAAAGCAAGGAATTGGGGTAACATGAACACATGAGCTCACATGCAAATCTTTCTACACAAGACCACATTTAAGCAATGAAATTTTCCGAAGTAATTACTTTAAATGACATTACACATTGATATGTTTAACAACAAATAACTTTTTTAAAATTTTGTGGTTTTATTCACATGTGAAGTAAGAGGATTTATTTTGGTTGATGTAATAGCAACTGAATACATCATTTCTTTTCTTTTTTTTTTAAGATTTTATTTATTTGCGAGACAGAGAATGAGAGACAGAGAGCATGAGAGGGAGGAAGGTCAGAGGGAGAAGCAGACTCCCTGCTGAGCAGGGAGCCTGATGCGGGACTCGATCCCGGGACTCCAGGATCATGACCTGAGCCGAAGGCAGTCGCTTAACCAACTGAGCCACCCAGGCGCCCCCTGAATACATCATTTCTAAGATAATGTAAAGCGATATTGAAAAGTTCTACCATCCAACACTCTAAACTTTAAAATGTATAGAGGTATTGTCTCTATAAAACATCCAGCTTGCTAGACAAAGGCAAATCTATCAACCTCCAAACGTTCAGAAAGAATGTCTCAAATTTGTCTAAATAGGGTTATAGATGACTTCTTTTTTAAGCCAAATAATGAACTGGTTCACTGCTGGTCTGGCAAACATAAACGCCCACACCCTTGCTGTGGACATCAGAAGGGGAGGTCCCCAGTGTTCTCTTCCTACTCTACACCAAGATTCCACCTGCTAATGGCACCAGAGTGGAGAGAAACTCAAAGCTCTAGTGTCTTCTAGGGCATCCACTGATAATCAAGACCACGGCAGTGCTCACTATTTGGTAAACGGTGAGAACATATAATGCATTTGTTGGCAGATCCTACACAGTTGAAGGGTAATCCTTGCTGAAGTGAAAGCAAGAAACAAGGGAGCGAATTTTATCCACTGTTATTTTGCTAGTTTTGGGCTAAGAAACCTGTAAGTGTGGTCTGGTGGTACTCAGTTCACCCAGAAGCGATGCCCTTTTCCCTCAGTACAGATCTCTTTGAATGCCCCTAATTACCTCTCTTGGAACCGGTAAAAAATTATTTTTGGGTAGTACGTTCCACTGTCACTAAGCTAGGATAGGTTTAAACTGGAAAGCACTGAAAAATCTGATCTAATCGATAGATGATAAATGATACATTAGACTAGGTCAGAAAAACTAAAATTGTCTTACAGCTTTTGTGAATCTAATTATATTTTTGTTGCCAGTATACTTTTTAACCTTAAACTCACCCTTTGAATAAAATAGATGAAAGTTCTATGTTAAATAGAGAACAAATAATACAATTTACAACTTTTTCCTATAAATTGTGTAGTAATGCTTTGGGCTTTAACAAGAGTCCTCTGGTTTATAAACCAAAAATGAATTTTAACAATTTATGTTCCCCATGCTTCCTTCATTCCAGCATTTCCCACTTTTCATCCCCCAGTTGGTCATTCAAGTCTTTCTATTTCAAGGACATTTTTGTGGAGCTAACAGGGCTCAGCACTCTTGTTATTAAAACTCTCCTTGGTTTTACTTTTTTCAACGTAGCCTCTCCTGGCTGTTCTGTCACTCGTTAGAGCCTCAATGTGCTGAATGAGGCAACACTTTGTAAACAAAATACTGAGGGGTCAAATGCTATGTTACCACTCAGAAAAGCAAAGACACAGCAGAAAACCAAAGAGACATGCTGCAGGGAACAATATATATGTCATAAAGTTTGGGTTTGTGTGGGGTTTAAATGGAGTTGTTTAACATTCAGATCCCCTGAGTTTTCACTGGCTGCATCTGCCAGCAAGAGCGAGGCTCATTCGCATGCTCGGGCTGCCTTCTCCAGATTCCCCTCGGTTTTGCAAGCACCTAATAGCGCAGGCCCAGCACTGTGCAGCCAACAAATCACAAAGCATGTCTGCATTCTGCTATGTATCAAAGTCTCTTAATATGCCAACAAAGTTCTCCAAGGTCAGGAAAGCAGTTTATCAACCTTTTATATATCTTACAGTAGCAATAAATTTATTCTAGTGTGGGACCTATGAATATTTCAAATGCTCTGTGAGAAAAGCTCTTTGGCTTAAGATAGTCTGTGCACAGCAGAGTTTGGGCTCAGGGCAGAGACGTCGTTCTCCACACCACACTTTTATTGTTATTTGGCTCCAGTTAATACAAAGCTTTTCACGGTGTTCCTGCAATAATTGCTCTTTAATAAAATGTTCATTTAGAAAAAAAAGTTTAATTGTTTTGCACACTGAATTTCTCTTTTATTCGTTTCTGATTATGCACTGTATTAAACTTTTAAAGAAACACGGGATTCGTATTGTTTTCTCAAGCACCCATGGACAATTACTTTTTTGTTTTCAGTTTTTGTCTATTTGTTTTTTTCCCCCTTGTTCCCCATTCATGAGGGAGGTCATGTTACAATTTAGGATTTTGAAAATTGTAATACAGACAAAAAAAGAGTCATCTACTTTTCAGATTAGATGATATTAATGTTTCATCCGTTTTCCAGATTAGAGGAAATTAATTCTCAAGTACCCTCAAAAGTTCTGGCACAGTGTCTTCATGTTATGAAAGGACTATTCTCAGATCCATGTTTGGGGCTTTTTTTTCTTTTTCTTTTCTTTCTCTCTCTCTTTTTTTTTTCCCCAAGCAGTAGTAAGGAAAAGGAATGGAAGTAGGAACTTTCTACGTATTTAGCCAACTTCGAAAATTATGCACTCTCATACCTGAAACAGGAGCTCAGGTTGTTTGGGGATTGATGGGCCAGACATTGAGTTTTTATCTTTTTCATTCCTTTTGCACGTACACGGGCACACGCATGTTCTCACGGCGGTGCACACATCCCGCATACCCGCACACCCCTCTCCTCAACAAATTACTCCCTGATACTTATTCCTCTAGTCATGATCCACCAAGTGACATTTAGAGGAGCTATTCCTTTAGAAAGATGTTTAATGAATTTGATAGAACCTCACTCATTGGAAGTTTTTGTTTTGCTTTATGTTTCCTTTTATATACAACTTGTTCGTCCTATGTACTTTGCCCATATTTAGAAACTTGCTCTTACATAGGACTTTGTTGTCTTGAACCTGCTGTTATGTTACCTACTTGATTTTCTGACACCTTTTTAATCAAATTTATTTTTGATATTTATGACTTCGATTCACAAAGATGTCATCTTGCAACATGTTACCTAATATCTACTCTGAACTTTTATATCTGCCTCATCAGTTCTATTTTTCTGACTTTATATTTTTTATTCACCTCTTGGTGCTGAGACTTTTGATACTAAGTTTAGCCCCCTCTGAACACAACTTACTTGTTTCTTATCAGACTTACTTCCAGCCCACATGTGACCTCAGCTTTAACATGGCCAACTGGGTTTGACCTTGGGATATTATTTCTGTATGAGCTCTCTGAGATTCTTTCTTTTTTTCCTTTCTTCATGGTTTGTACCCTCTGGCAGAATTACATATGAATAAGGATAAGGGAGAATATGTCATTGTTTTCCATCATACCCTCTTTCTCAGTGTATGGAAGATTTCTTAAACAGTTCGTTCTCACTTTCATTCTTGCAATCCAAAATGACACACTAAAAATTAGCAAAACATTTTTTTAAATTGATCTATAATACAGATTGCAATTGATCTATAATATAGTCAAGCACAAACAAATATATTCAATAAATTGGTACAACACAAACTCACTTGTTACTCTTTACTCTTAAAGTAAAACATCTTTTTTTTAAAAGTTAACCTGCCTTGGGATGCCTGGGTGGCTCAGTTGGTTAAGCATCTGCCTTCGGCTCAGGTCATGATCCCAGGGGTCCTGTGATGGAGTCCCACATCGGACTCCTTGCTTGGCAGGGAGTCTGCTTCTCCCTTGGCCTGCTTGTGCTCTTTCTCGCTCGCTCGCTCTCTGGCAAATAAATAAAATCTTTAAAAAAAAAATAAAGTTAACTTGCCTTTATAAAAACTGTTTGATTCTTGGCTATGCTTGAACTTCATGTAAGTGGAATAACAGAGTATGTTATTACAATATTGTGATTTATAAGAATATATATTTGGTTTTCCTCCATAGTCCCTGGCTCACAGCGAACTAAACCCTTGGAATCTCCTGTGATAAGGGCAATAAAGGTGTCTTTTTTATGTTAATGAAGGCATTTTTTGAACTCCACCCAGGGGTGGAGGCTGGTTGCCTGGAGGACCAACCCTGTGATCAGAGAGCTGGAACTTTCCATTCTATCCCCTGACCTCTGGGAGGGGGAAGGGGATGGAGGTTGAATCAGCCAATGGAGGATGACTTAGTCAGTCATGATTATGCAATGAAGCTTCCACAAAAACTCAAAAGGACTGGGTTCAAAAACTTCCAGGTTGTTGAACACCTGGAGATTGGGAGGGTGGTGCACACATGGATGTTCCTCTCCCTTACCCCATGCTTTGCTTTATCTATCTCTTCATCTGGCTCTTGATTCATAAACTTTATCATATCCTTTAATAAACTGGTAAACATAAGTGTTCTCCTGAGTTCTGTAAGCAGCTCTAGCAAATTAATTGAAACTAAGGAGGAGGTCATTGTTAGCAACTCCTGATCTGTAGCTGGTTAGAAGCACAGGTAACAGCCTGGGACTTGAAACTTGTTTCTGAGGTGAGGGATGGAGTGCAGTCTTGTAGGACTGAACCCTTAACAGGTAAGATCTTTTTTTTTTTTTAGTGTATTTTTTTTAAGATTTTATTTATTTATTTGAGACAGAGAGAGAGAGCACACGTGAGCACAAGCAGGGGGAGGGGCAGAGGCAGAGGGAGAAGCAGGCTCCCTGCTGAGCATGGAAGCCTGACATGGGGTTTGATCCCAGGACCCTGAGATCATGACCTGAGCTGAAGGCAGATGCTTAACCAACTGAGCCACCCAGGTGCCCATAACAGGTGAAATCTGATACTATCTCCAGATAGATAGTGTCAGAATTTGGTTGAATTCTTGGACATCCTGCTGCTGTCCAGGAATTGCTTGGTGTTGTATGTGGGGGAACCCTAAGCATGTTAGAAATTGGGTCTGGGGACCCTAAAGTATATTCTTACCCATCTGGGTTCTTCAGTCATTATTTTTTATGATAATCGTTCATGTTATGTAGCTGTACTTTGTTCATTTTCATTGCTTTA
>NC_058414.1:42240282-42273436 GCF_002201575.2 Neomonachus schauinslandi | reverse complement strand
AATCGTTCATGTTATGTAGCTGTACTTTGTTCATTTTCATTGCTTTATTATATTCCATTGAATTACCATTTAGCTTGTAATGGTGATAAATATTTCGGTTGTTTCCAGCTGCTGGCTATTATAGATAATGCTGCTAGGAACATTTTTGTATATGTGTCTCTTCCTGCACTTATGCACAAATTTCTGATGGGTACATAACATACGTAATAGGATTGCTAGGTATTAAGGAAGGCATATGCTCAACTTGAAAGTCAAATAGTTTTCTCAACTTAAAAGTTTACACTCCTATTGCTCTATATCTTCAGCGATATTTGCCTTTTTTACATCAGCTATTCTGGTGGATCTGTAAGTGGTATGTCATGTGCTTTCAATCTTCATGTCCTTCATAATGATAAGGTGAACAGGCAGTCATATGTGTATAAGCCATTTGGTTATACAATACAGCTTAATGGCCAATTCAAATCTGTTGTCAAATTTCCTTCTTCCTTTCTTTAAAAATCTATATTTTTTTAATAGCTTGTGGATATGGACATGCGCCAAATATCTTCTCTCATTCGGTGAGTTGCTTTTTCACTCCTTGTTACATCTTTTGTTGACCAAAATGTATTGCTTTGAATGTAGTCCAATTTGAGCAACTTTTCCTTCATGAACAGGATAGTTTTTCCTCTCCTTGAACAATCAATGTCTGTGCTATGGAAATGAAAATGATCTTCTATGTCAGCATATATAGCTCCTGGTTGTCTCTCAAACCTTTGTGATCTTCCAGTCTGACTTCTCTGTTCTAGTGGCTTCCAGTAGCTGAGGGTGTGCCAAGATCCATCAGTGTCCCAAAGGGGAGGATTGCAGTTAGCACCTAGATGGAGATGGATTAGAAGACTAACCCTCAGGCACCAGCTAGGAAAACTGTGCTTAAGTCCCTTCCAGACCAACAGAGATGGGCATTTTTACCTGCTCTCTCTGTGCTGAACCCTGGTGAACAGCCACGGGGAGGGGAGGCGCCCCTGTGCCTATTGAAAAACTGCTTCTTTGTTTACTACAGTCCTGTGGAACTTGTGAATGCAAACCCTGTTGGCTATCAGAGCTAGGTGATTTTGGATGCAAAACGGGTTGGCTATCTGCCACAAAAGTTGGAATGCCAGAAGTGTGCACAAACTGCTTTTAGGGAGATACTGGCAACCTGGTTTTATTGTAGTGAGCAAGAGGGAGAAGGCAGGGGTGATGTCTACCGGCTTCCCTAGTCTCTGGGGGGGATTACAATCAGGCTTTAGATGTGTGCTAAATTAGAAGCTGGACCCTCAGGCCTCGCCTTATAACGGATGCAGTTAATTCCATCCCAGGGAAAACCTGGGAGATGGGCATTTTTTGCCTGCTTTCTCTGTGCTGAGCCCTGGGGGAGTAGTCAGAGCAAGTGCCACTTCTTTGTTTGTTATGGCCTTGTGAGTCCCGTGGACATAAGCCACACTGGCTCTCAGAACTAGATGTTTTCGGACTCCATTTCTCAGGTGGGAGTCTTAAAATTTGTCACACAAGACGTGCAGTCCAAAATGTTTTCTCCTCAGGGAGACGCTGGGAATTAAAATTTCCCTCCCCATTGTTAAGCACTGTGCCTGAGGTAAGCTTTACGGCAAGTGTGTCTCAGTCTTTCTGACCCATTTTGATGTGGGTATTTTCTCATTCTACTGGTGTGTAGGGATTTCTCAGCTAGTTTCTGGATTTCTTTCAGAGGAAATTACTCCGTGTGTAGCTGTACAATCATTGCATCTGTGGAAAGAGGGAAATTCAGGAGCCTCCTCTGTCATCATCATGGCAGACCTCTCAGCACATCCTTACTTTGTGTAAATCATTCTTATATACTTGAGAAAAGTAAGCATTCCACATTTGTTGGGTATAGTGTTGTGTTTATACTAGTTAGGCCAACTTTGCTAAAGATTTTGCTCATATTCATATATACTAACTGATTTTGTTGGTGTGTTGCTTTTTCTATTACTTATTAAGAGGTATTTCACCATCCCCCACAATAATGGTGTATTGGTTTCTCTTTTACATTCCTTCAATTTTGTTTTATACATTTTGAAATTATATTTTAGGTGCATATAAATTTGTGTTCTAATGGGAAATTAATATTTTTTTAGTTTCCTCATAATTGAAATAGGACTTTTAATATTACCCACATCATAAGGCTATTGTGAGGATTAAATGAATTAATATACTTGACATTCTTTGGAGATTTTCTGGTGTATTAAGTACTATATTTGTGTTTTCTCTATTTTTTTCATTCATTAAAAATGTTTTGTTGTTGTTGTTGCTTAAAACTTAAAATAAGCACTTGGGAAGAATTGGGATATATTTTTAAATCAGCAAAAAAATCAAAATGAGAACAGAAAAGCTTAGAAGACCAAGGCATAAAACCAGTCGACAGAAGTAAGGCTAAGTATGTCAGAAATGAAAATGAATATAATCAAATTGTATTCTCCTGGATAAAGAAAAAAAAAAAAAGAAGAAGAAAGATGAAGAGATACATAAAACCTCTTAACACAGTGCCTCAAAGAGATACTTAAAGACATTCTTGGTAAAGATGGCTGGCTCTTGACCAAACTGATTTTGCCTTCCTGAGAGCATACTTCCCAGCCATTCTTATAGTTAGGTTTGACTAAGATCCTGTGTTCTGGCCAACAGAATGAGAGTGGAAATGTCACTTGCCCCTGTAAGGCCTGGTGTTTATGCACCTTTTCAAGGGCAAAGCGCTATACTTTTTCCTCTTCTGCCAGCCAGATATCAGTGTTCACGGAAAACTGGGCAGCCATGTGGAAAAGGCCACAAGGCAAAGAAAAATTGAAGAAGCTTGAATCCTTTAATCACTGCCTATGAGAAGAGCTGCCCACCAAATAACAATTAATGTAATACAAAGAGTAGGAAAAGTTTACTAGGCAAATACTAGCAAACAAACAAAAACCAAAACAAATCCCAATGTCAATAATTATTTTATATTAAAAGTGTTAAAGGGTAGGGCACCTGGGTGGCTCAGTTGGTTAAGCGACTGCCTTTGGCTCAGGTCATGATCCTGGAGTCCCTGGATCGAGTCCCGCATCAGGCTCCCCGCTTAGCAGGGAGCCTGCTTCTCCCTCTAAACCCTCCCCCCATCATGTACTCTCTCTCTCTCGCTTTCTCAAATAATAAATCTTAAAAAAAAAAAAAAAGTGTTAAAGGGTAAAAAAAAATTCCATGGGTTCTTTCGTATTCAGAATGTGTAAGATCCACAATGTACATATAACAATCATGAACTTTTCCTCACTAAGTAACAAAATTAATGTTAGGCCAAAAGCATCATAAAATACATTGTAGAAATACAAGAAAAATTATAAAGCCAAAATTGTTACAGGAAAGTTCAACAACTGAATCAGACTTTGGTTGAACAGGTAAAGTAGCATTAATAAAAAATAATTAAATAATAAACTGAAAAGAAAATCTCATTAAAGTAGTAAATATACAGATTAAATTTGGTAATCGTTATAGTACAAGTTGAAATATCAAAAACCAAACCAAATATTTATTAATTTATTAAAATACTTTCCTATATAATTATTGGTCAAAATGCAATTTAGCCTATAATTACATATTATTTAGAAAACTTAAAAATGATTTCATTAAATTTAGCAACCATTATTGATGAAAATCCAAGACAGTTCACAGTAAAAGAATTTGTCTTTTACATAATCAAAAGAAGGGTTTTTAATCCAATATGGGCGCATAGTGTTAAAATGTGAAACAGGCACAATTATAAACGTGAGGTAGATAAATGCAATTTTCAATTTTTATTTAACATTTCCCTGTATTTTCATAGCAGTATCTATTACATATGAAACAGAAATAAGAACAAATATATTAGAAATAAAGTGAAAAAAAATCATTATGTCTGCTAATGTTTACATGTCTAGACAACAAAAAAGAATCTTAATGAGAAAAGGATAATGTTTTAGAACAAATAAAGAAGCAAGGATGAATACCTTTCCTATAAATTTGAAATTCTCATAAGATTTCTATTCACAGTTGCAACAAAGCAAATGAAGACTAAGAAAGAAGTAGGATTTATGTAGAAAATGACAGGACTTACTGAAAATTCAAAAGAGGACTGTAATGAATTTATACTGATAACTGTTCCTGGATGGTCAGATTAAATATGTTTTTCTCCACTTTTGATCTATTTTTAAAGATTTTTTTTTTTTTTGAGAGTGTGTGTATGCAGGTGGGAGGAATGGAATCTTTTTAAAAAATTTTTTATTTTTATTTATTTATTTATTTAAATTTTATTTTTTTTAAAGATTTTATTTATTTAGTTGAGAGAGAGCAGGAGCAGTGAGGAGAGGAAGAAGCAGATTCCCCTACAAGCAGGGAGCCTGATGCGGAACTCGATCCCAGGACCCTGAGATCATGACCTGAGCTGAAGGCAGAAGCTTAACCAACTGAGCCACCCAGACGTCCCTTGAGAATCCTTTTTTTTTTTTTTTAATTTCGAGAGCAAGAGAGAGAGAGTGCGTGCATGGGGGTGGGTGGCGGCGGGAGCAGAGGGCAGGGGCAGAGCAAGGGGGAGAGAGAGAATCCCAAGCAGACTCCACTCCCAGTGTGGATCCCTTCTCTGGGCTGGATCTTCTGACCCTGATATCATGACCTGAGCTGAAGTGAAGAGTAGTTACCCAGGCGCCCCTCATCTATTTTTAATTTTAGAGAAATTACTCTCAAATATGTTTTAATTATTTGGGGAAGGATGTATCTGGATATTAATGATAGATATTAAATAAATATTTTGTGAAGGGTTTGACTTTTAAGGAGACTATGAGAAGATCTCTCAAGCGAAGCATTCATCCAACCATCTAGACTTCTGTTTATTTACTATGGACTGACTGTGTGTAGAAGAAAAAAGAAGTAGGTTGAAAGAGGGATAATATGTTGATTCACTTTAGTTCAAACTCTCCCTTTATATTCTAAATGATAATTATGGTATTACTTCTTGTGTTCAAGGTGCTGTAATAAGCAATGTGTATGCTTCATCTCATTTAATATTCATGTCATTCTATGAAGTACATGTTAGTGTTATCTTTATTTTACAAAACTTGTTCATATAAACTAAGAGCATGCATTTTCTCCACTTTTCATCTATTTTTAAAGATTTTTTTTTTGAGAGTGTGTGTATATTAAACACTTTTGAGAGTGTGTAAATATTAAACAATATTTCAAACCAGGAGGTCTGACTCTGAAGTCCATTGTTCTTAATCGGTATACCATACTGCCTCAGCATGAAATATATTATACTTTATGAGGATAATGAAATAGCTAAGAGACAAGAAGAAACTATAGACTGATACTTTTTTTTTTTTTAAAGATTTTATTTATTTATTTGAGACAGAGAGAATGAGAGACAGAGAGCATGAGAGGGAGGAGGGTCAGAGGGAGAAGCAGACTCCCTGCCGAGCAGGGAGCCCGATGCGGGACTCGATCCCGGGACTCCAGGATCATAACCTGAGCCGAAGGCAGTCACTTAACCAACTGAGCCACCCAGGCGCCCTAGACTGATACTTTTTGTGTATGTGAGATGACAATGGAAAAATTGCAAACACTATGATTAGATTCTGATATTAGATCATATGGTTTGATCCTTATCTTTGTTACGACTTCATCAGGTTTGAAAATCTGGGATCTTTCCTTTTTATTATTTTCTGTTCAAACTATTACTAATGTAGGCCAGAAGATAGAGAGCAATGGATCTCATTTTTGCTAATACTGTTACATAGTTGACATGAAAACCATAAGCTATTCACAACAGAGCTGAGGGATATGAGGAATAAATGGAATTTGAGTACAAAGTAAAGCCACAAAATGGAAGTAATTTAGTGCCCAAATCCCAGTAGTGGGTCAGCTAAACCATTAACATGAGACAATGTTCACCATTCTGATAGGATAGTACACTGTCTCCTGAAAACTGATATGGGAAACACTTTCCGAAATAAGGACACAGAGACAAAAACCCACACTCTGTTACCAGAGATGTGTGTGGCAGCCTTGGACTTTATAGTTCCAATTTGCCCACTGACCTAACACCACAGAGCAAAAAGTAAGACATTAACCAAGTGAAATGGTTCATTAAGCACTCACACAGTCCCTTGGCAGTGTTAAAATCTTGCCATTTACTGTGTCATTGCCAAGTGTTCTTTTATCAGCAAAGAGGGCCATAGAGAATGGGTCCAGTGGAAAGGAGTGTGTGGACAGTCCTGCGCCATTAACTTCCACCGGCTGAATCAGTCCATCATATAAATGTGGCCTCATCTAAACAGTAAAATTCATAACAGAATATATTTCTTCTCTATCTAGAGAGGGACAAAGTGAAAAAGAATAAAAGCCTAAGGAGTAAACAGCATAATCCTTGGTACATCAATACTCTTTTTTTTTTTTTACAAATAAAGTAAAAATATAACATGGGAAAATATTAAGAAAGATTCAGTTGGACCTTTGTGGGCTAAGGAAGAATCTCATTAGCTGAAAAGCATGAGAAGGTATCTGGTAAGAGAAGGACAAGATTAATAAAATGTGATCTAAAAAACATATCTTCCTGGTAAATTAGATACGCTGACCCATAACTTAGGTGGTCTGTATTAGAATGGAAAACTTCTGCTTTTTGTTTTGTTTTGTTTGTTTGTTTTTCAAAAACACACATTTCCAGAAAATCTACAAAAATAATGATGGTTAATAAAATTGCATTAACAAGTGACACTTTGCATCTTGTATTCTTAAAATAAACTTGGGAAATTTCTCAGGCTATTATATATCATACTACCCAAATTTCAAAAATCGTAATAAGATCAAATACTTACAGAGTTTACTATGTACCAGGCACTATACCATACGCCTTAGAGTGTTCAAGAAGAGGGAACTAAGGCAGGGAGAAATAAGAAGCTTGTTCAAAGTTAAACAGTTACAAATAATGCTGCCAGAATTCAGATCAAATCTTGGCTTTCATTTACTACTTTAGAGATTGGTAAATGTTTCCTATAAAGGATTAGATAGTAATTATTTTAGGCTTACAGGGCATAAAAGTTCTCTGTTGCAACTACTTAATTCTGCCCATCCTTGTAGCATGAAAGCTGGCATAGATATTACATAAACAAACGGTCATGGCTGTGTTCCAATAAAACTTCATAAACATACACCATAAACCAGATGGAGTGCACTGTGAGGAACCCTATACTGCCTAGTGATACCTCCTTAGACTAAGATTTAGACAACAGTAAGCATATTCACCTCAGACTTTTTTCTTATTTCTATTTACTATTGAGAGGCTGTCTGTATGTTTTTGCTGGGACACAGGCAGCTCCAAGCCCTTGAATGCAGAACAGAATTTTTCTCTCTTGGAATCTTATCCTCTTTGATATTGAGCTCCAATTCTCATGCTCATATCAAGTCAGATCGATCAGTTCAACCCTGGAATGACAACTGTAGCATTCTACTCTCCTTCATGTGCTTGTTACTGTCTTCTTTTTCTTTTTCTTTCTTTCTTCTTTCTTCCTTTCTTTCTTATTTTTTTCCCATTAAAAAACAGAAGAGAACAGCGAAACAACAGCAACAGCATCCTTGTGGTAATTATATATAATCTTTTAAATGCTTTATTTTATTGGAATAATATGGCAATTTAAATAAATAAGTGGTAACTTCTACGTTAGGAGCAATTTTCCCAGCCATCACTGTCAAAATAAGAATAATCACTTCAGTGTCACTAGATTTATCTCAGTTACTCACAGTGTTTTGACATAATCAGCAAATACCTCAAAAATTTCCCTGACACAAACCTGCCTTTTTTTATTTGAAGTACTTTCTGCAAGATATAAAAAGGGACTCAGTGTTCCCCTGATCATGACAGGGGGGAACATAAGGTTTAGCTGCAAATTTTTAACTTTGTTAAACTTTGTCAGGCAGTAAAAGAGCCAGAGAATTCGTGTTTCTTTTGTTTATATTTGTATCCTGTGGGTAAAGAATGAAATCCCAATTGTTCCTTAGCGGGGTCTCCAGTAGCTTGAGGAATGACCTTTACCTGGTGTAATCAAAGTCACTCAGTAACAGTAGAATTTCTAAGTTCCTGAAATGCTAAATTTCCTTTCATTTCAAGAAAAGACAAGATGCTGTTTATTGCATAAAGCTTTTTTTCTTTTTTTAAGACCATCTCATTCATTATGGGAATTTATATATCTCTATGCAACAAATTATCTTAAAAAGAAAACTCATTTTGTGTTATACCGAGGAGTTTTTTTGTTTGGTTGGTTTTTTTTTTTTTTTTTAGAACTTTGCTGTTTATATCCAGGGCATATATTAGGTTAGTGGCATTTAAGTGATTATATGTATGTTATCAATGATGGCTGAGACAACTCCTCTCAAGTAGATATTGAAAATAAAAGGCACATCTTTATTCTTTGAATTTGATCACTTATTTTTTTAAGTCACCACCTCATTCAAAAATAGAAGGTATATAAACCACAATCATGACAATTAAAATAGTAAGATTAATAAAACCTAACATGTCATTTCCTGCCTTTGCAGTGGGGCATTGCCAAGGTAATTAAATGCTTCTGACTGTCCTTGTTTGGATGCTTCGCTCTCTCTCTCCTCCTACCAGAAGCAACCACTAAACTGAATATTCTTTTTATTACTCTTCTGCTTCTCTTTACAGTAGTGGTGCTGAATCTTGGCTATACATTGAAATTACCTGGGGAGCTCTAAAAATAATGATGATGCTTGGGACCATCCTCAGAGCCTCTGATTTTATTGGTTTAGACTACAGCCTTCATATTCTCTGGCTAACTTATGGGATAATATCATTTTCCACATAAAGCTTTAGTTCATGAGAGCTTTATGTAAGGAATAGACAAACACTGTAAGATTCTCTGACTTGACTCTCAGATTCCATTATGAAAAAATAATACCAAAGCCATGATGCTTTCAGTCCCAGTCTCCTCATTTTTCAAACAAGACTGCATGGTGAGTCTGGATTCCTGTATATCTTTTTAACCTCTCTTTTCTCTTTCAAATTCTTTACTCTTTCTTGTTACTTAGCTTGTTAAATCAATATTGAGCATGGCCATTTGGGGAACAGGGAAGGTGATGGGGAGAGTAGATTATCTATGGAGGAAAGAAGCAGCAAATGAGCTTGTCTAATAGGAAAAGACCCATTCATGAAGGATCTCGCAACCCATGTTCAAATGACTGCATGAACTCAGGCAGAAGACAATCACTGAAGGACCATCAGTGCCCTCCAGCCAAAGAATGCCAGGAATACACCTGTAGTTGACAAGCTAGGTGTGTTGTTGCTTGCAATGGAGGTGGGGGTACATGAAGCATGGGGACCCGTGGTCATCTCAATAAGAGGTGATAGGAAAAGCCTATTATAGGATCGGGCTTTGGTTAGGCAATTTTGAGGGTTTATGGAAGTAAAAGTTCACTCTAGATCGGGTGCTATCAGAAAGAGGGGGCAGCTCTATGATGGGGTACCTCAATAAAACTTATCATAAGGAAGGCAGTCTAGAGCAAGTACAAAGCTGTCATTTGTAAATGACCAAAGTGATCTGATTAATTATTCAACTTGCCGAAACATGGAGAATGTTTTGAACTCAGGGGAGACTAAAAACAGAGAGACCAGGCAAGAAAATATTTAAGTAGGGATTAAAATCTCTTTGAGGGCCAGAGCTCTAGCACTGTTTAACATAATACAGACTCTAATTTCAGGGGTTGCCTGAGAGACAATTGATATTTTAATGTGCTGTAGTAACAAGATCATTCATTAATTTATTCACAGTATTCAATAAAGTTTTCATTAAATACTGGCAATGTCAAGAATTTATGTATTCTGAAGAATTAAAATAGAAAGCTGACCTTTTGAAATTGGGTCATTAAATATTTCTCATTTGACCATGTTTCACACTCCAGCTAAGTGTCTTAAATAAAACATGGTTTATGTGTATATTTATCTGTAGAATGGTAAATGAAATGTTCACTTAATGCACTAGCATGGGGATATTTTTAGAAGTTCATGTAAGATCCTAAGACATTTTAAGATAGGAAAAAGGCCATTCAGTTTAATAGAGCTGCTTTTCATCAGAGATATTAAATGTATTTTTCACATGGCAAATTAAGTGAACTGGGCCATTTTGATACTATCTCACCATTGTAAAATAAAAAAGCCTAAACTTATTGCCTAGGTTAAAATAGTCAAGCTTTACATTTTATGCTTAACGGAATCTGGAAACTTGATTGTCACAGTTCATTTATTGCAGAATATTTAAGAGAAAAGCATCGACTCCCACAATCTTATTTTTATGTCATCAAACCATTTAAACAAGTTGGATTCTATGCATTGGATAAAACATTAAGTATAATATATACAGAAAAATTCCTTAAGTGTGAGAGTGTAAGAGTGAGTAAAGAACAGCAGAGCCTAAATGTCCCTCTTGAGAAGCCCCTAAAACTCCATATATTGGCTATAAACAGCATTTTTTTTAGTTTTATATAGCAATTGGGAAACACCTTGAAACCAAAGTAAGGATTTGTTTTTTTTTTTCCTGTCCGTTCCAAATTTCTGGCAGTGCATTAACGTAAACTAATTGGTGTAATATTTTTTTTTCCTTTTTATATTCACATTCATCAACAATTTTAAATTCTGGATCTTTGTACAATTTATCAAATAAAGATCTGTAGTGTTAAGATGGCAAAAAAAAAAAAGAAAAGAAAAGAAAAGAAAATCATCTGTGACTTATAGAAACAGCCACTGTTGTTTTTGGTGATATTTTTGCCAAATTAAGTTGTTAAAATTGTCAGGTATACAGTAATTCTGATCTAAGCAGGAAGTAAAATAAAAATGATATATATCTTACATATGCTCCTTTTATTTCCCCTTGATCTTTTGTTCATCTCTTAATCACTGTGTCTCTCTGCTTCTCCCTTTCTCTGATTTGTTTTTATCTGTTACTTGATCTTTCAAATTCTTTCAAATTTTCTGTATTTGTCCCTAATTTATGTCTCTGTGTGACTCCTCCCACCCTCTCCATTTTCCGTGGGAAAATATTTTCAAATTCATTCACACCCTCAGGAGGTATTCCATGTCCTTCAGCTAGGACATCCCATTTAAGATGTTTTACGTTATTCTTGGTTATTTTACATTGTAAACAAAAGAAATTTCCCAGTTCTAGTAGGAAAATGGCAGTTACCTAAATTGGAATTATGTCCACACATCCTCCTTTAGATAATGAAGAAAAGAAAACCATCCATGCCTCAGACCTACGAGATTACCAAGAAACAAAAGAGTGCAAGATTTAGTTCACATACAAGGGGGAAATGCGGAGCTCAAATCCCTAAAGCCAGCTCTGGAGCCCATGCCAGAGCAAAATATCAAGCAGAAACTGAGTGGAGAAGAGAAGAAGGCAGCCACTACTGAGCAGTAGGGGAATGCAGATAAACATCACCCCTAGAGAGAAAGCATCAGGGGAGATATTGAAGCCACATCTGAGAGGTGGAGAAATCGAAAGGAAGGTGAAAGAGGTTTTGTAAGAGACCCGAGATTTCAGTCTTTCCTTCAGAAGTTCATGGCAAGGTGAAAGCACATAAAAAATTAAATTAAAATATAACTCTCTCTCTAATGAATAAGTAAATCTTTTTTTTTTGTTTTAAGGGCACTTGGGTGGTTCAGTTGGTTAAACATCAGACTCTAGGTTTTGGCTCAGGTTATGAGATCCAGCCTTGGGTGGAGCTTCATGCTCAACAGGGAGTCTGCTTGAGATTTTCTCCCTTTCTCTCCCTCTGCCCCTGCCCCCTTCAAATAAATAAATAAATAAATAAATCTTAAAAAAATTTAAAAGATAACTATCTCCATAGTAATTAATTGATTCAGACAATGGATATTAAAACTACTGGATTAAAAAGATAGACAATCTCAAAGTATTTCCCCATAGGTTAAATGTTAATTAAAAAGGAAAAAGTGCCTTTACAGTGTTGCATTTGGTAGACATCACATTAATCAAGTGATCAACATTTTAATGAACAATAATGGGACAAAATGAGGGCAATCTGATGCTCTAAAGACATAATGACACTTCTGTGGTATTCCTGCCAAAAATGCTTGACCTCAGTCTAATCCTAATAAAATAATCAGATAAAAACAAACTGAGGAACATTTTCCAAAACATTTGGCCTGTTCTCTTAAGAATAAGTCAAGAAAGGCAAGGAAACATTTTTAGAGAAAGGAAGACTTAAGAGACATAAAAAATAAATCCAATTTATGGTCTTGGATTGGATCCTGGATCAGAAAGAAGAAGAGAAAGAAAGAAACCTCTAAGTTACCTAAGAACATCTGTGAAAATGTGAATATGGATTTTATTAAATAATATATTATTAATGTTAAATCTGTTAAATTTGATCATTGTTTGGGCTCAGTAAATTCTGACGAGGTAAGAATAACAATAACATATTTCTTCCATGTGCTCCTCCAATTTTCCTCCTTGTTCTAAGTTTTAGAGATGAAGGGTATATGATACCTGCCAGTTATTTCAGCTGGGTCACAAAATAATGATATTAACAATTTGCCATCTAGATGAAGGGTGTATGGCTCTTCAATGTATTTTTTATAGACTTTTTGGATTTGGATTTTTGAAAATTAAAAGTTAAAGAAGAGCACAATACTGCTGTCATACGAATATGTGTATTAATTACACCTATTGCAATTAGAAAAAAAAGTCTTCTTATAAGTAAGACCTAAATATTTTTATATATGTCTTATTTGTGTTTATATGAGTAACAGCTTTAGCATTGCTTACAACTAAAGGTGAAATATAGCTAAGTAGATAGATAGATGATAGATAATTGTATAACATTGTTATATTTGTTGCACTAAGCATGTATCACTTTTTAACTTAAAAAGTATTAGCAACAATTGTAAAGTTTAGAATAAAAGTCTTAAAACACAGTAACAATTAAAAATCATCCTAGAAGCAGTTGATCTAAATGATAAAAATTGAATAATGTGAATAATGCAGAGAGACTTCTTCCACGATGCAAAGGGAAAATGTAATAAAAAATGAAAATGATAAAAAAAAAAAAAAGAATAGGGACATCTGGGTGGCTCAGTTGGTTAAGTGTCTGCCTTCGGCTCAGGTCATGATCCCAGGGTCCTGGGATTGAGCCCTGCCTTGCGCTTCCTGCTCGGTTGGGAGCCTGCTTCTCCATTTCCCTCTGCTGCCCCCCTGCTTGAGTTCTCTCTCTCTGTCAAATAAATAAATAAAATCTTAAAAAAAAAAAAGAATAAAAAAGAATAAAAACTTGGCCTGTTTATATTACTAAGGAAAGGAAACAATTGAATAAAATACAAACTAATAAAGATAAGACATAAGAGAAATTTTCTTGAGGTAAACACAATTCTGAATGTATAAATTTAAAAGGTTCATTACATTCTAGAGCGAGTCAATAAAAAGAAATACATATAGACATAGCTTGGAACTCTCGTTCTTAACCTCATCTATATAATTTTGTCCTTAGAGAAAAGCATAAAAATGTCAAATAACAAGCTATTTCATAAATGGATTCCCCCCCCCCCATATTTTGACTGGCTTTCATACAGTCAAAGGAAGAGGAATCATCTTCACAAGTCTTCAGAATAGATTGCACCAAAAATAGCTCAGACAAGGAAAATTCTACCCCAACTATCCTTGCCTCAGGAACACATTTCATAAGGTAATAATCCTGAGAACCAGGAAGTTGTCTTTGTATGTATTATATATTCTTCATTGTATGGTTTTACTTGGGCCCATTTTCTATTCTTCTATCTTTGGTAAAGACACATGACAACTGATGATATAGTGAAGACTTCTTGAGTTACCCTCCTGCCCTCTAGTTCCAGGTTTTTAATTTTTCATCATGTATCTCTTCCTCCAAAACTTTATACAGTGTTGGGCTGTTTTGAGACAAAAGAAATAGTCAGTTCAACTGTTTCTATAAATACAAATCATATAATATTGACAAAAGCCCTTGTTCACCATTGCTAGGGATTTTTCTTTTAATGTCAAGTTTCCATGAGCACAAATAAAAATGAAAAACAAAAACTACTTGGTTCAAATTATGAGTCTAAAAGGATCTCTCAGCCTCAAATTGCAGAGTGACGGAGACTGCCCTGAAAATATAGGGGTGAGGATACCTTACCAGCTCTCTCTCTCTCTTATTTTTTAACAAAGAATTTCATCAGGGGAAAAAAAAAAAGTTAAGCCCTATATGTATATCCTTTTCATTCCTTTATCATTTTCTGCTTTGGATTCTTATCAGATGAATGTGATTCATCTCTGCTCACTGTGCAGCAGTTTCCAATGATTCAATGAAAATGGACGGTAAGAATCAAGCAGCTGAGAAGAATGGGACACCATTTCATTTATTCCCCTCACTAGATTTATTTTCCCCAAATCTGCTCTAGAGCCATAAGGGCCTTTGGCAGAAACACAAAAGTCTTAGGAGAGCCATAGTACTTTTCTAAATCTCCACCATCGTATTCATAAACAATTTTCATATGTTAGCATAGACTATTTACCGTCTGTTGTTTTCCAGTTCTCAAGTTAAAATTTAATTACCAACACAACTTAAGTCTGCATTTTTCGATTCTCTCCCTCTATTCTTTCTGGTGTTTTACATAGCGTTCTAGTACCTTAAGATGAACACTCAGATCTAATTAAGAGAAACCACCAATTAACATAAATATTTTTCAGATAGTAGTTTAAAAAAGTTACTTCCCTGGAGTATAATTGATATACATTAAACTGCACATATATAAAGTATAAAACTTGATAAAGTTTTACGTATGTATGATCTTGGAAAGCATCACCATAATCAAGATAAAGAACACTTTCATCACCAAAGGTTTATGCCTCATTACAACCACTCCCATCCTAACTTCCCTCTCCTTCTCTGTTCCTGGGCAACTGGTGATCTTTTGTCACTGGAGGTGAAGTTGCATTTTATCGTTTTATATAAGTAGAATCATAAACCATGTATTCTTTTTGGTGTCCTTTCACTCAGCTTAATTATTTTCAGATTCACACACGTTGCGTGTATCAATATTTTATTTCCTTTTATTGTTGGGTGGTATTTCCTTGCATAAAAGTACACAACTTAATCCATTTGCCTCTTAATGCAATTAGGTAGCTTTCTAGCTGTTGGTTGTTATAAACACACCTGCTATGAATATGTGTCTTTGTATACCTACAGTTTCATTCTTCTCAGGCAAATATCTTAGAAGTGGAACGGTTTGGGCGTGTGGCAGGCTTAACCTGGAACTTTTTCAGAAATGGTTAACCTGTTTTCATAAAGATTATTCCACTTCACATTCCCACCAGCAGGGTAGGAGAGGTCCAATTGCTCCATTTCCTTACCATCAATTAGTATGGTAAGTCTTTTTAATTGTGTCTATGCTAATAGGCTGGTAGAGTGTCTCATTGGGCATAAATTTGCATTTCCTAATAACTAATGATGTTGAAGATTTTATCATCTACTGCTTTGCTACCCATATATCCTTTTTGATGTAATGTCTGTTCAGAATTTGCTCATTTTTATAAAAAAATATTAGGTCATTTCTCATCATTGAGTTGTGAGAACACTTTATTTGTAAAGAACTCTATATTATAGATATAAATTCTATGCTAGATATATGATTTGCAAATATTTAATTTCAGTATGTGGCTTGTCTTTTCATTCTCTTAACTAACTCTTTTAAGTGTTTAATCTTTAGAGTAAAATATTTAATTTTGATGAAGACCAATTTATAATTCTTTTTTTTCCCCTCCTTTTATGTAAGCTCATGCTGTTGGTGTTGTATAGAAAAGATCTTGGCTGTTTTCATTTATTTCTGAAAACTCTATACTTGGCTTCACTGATCAGTTCATGCCAATGTCACATTGTCTTGATAATTATGTTTTTAAAATTATTCTTAAAGTCATGAAGTGTTACATGACCAACTTAGTTTTTTTTTTTTTTTTAAGTAATTTTGGCTATTATAGGCCCATTATATTTCCATATGAGTTTTAGAAGCAGCTTGTCATTTTCAACAAGAAGAAGCCTGCTGGGCTTTTGATATGGAATGTATTGACTCTACAGATAAATTTGGGGAAAATTAATACCTTACCAGTATTCAGTCTTCTGAAACATGACCATAGTCTGTCTTGCCATTTGGTTAGACATTCCTCACTCTCAGTAATGCCTTTTACTTTTCAGTGTATGAATCATGCACATCGTTTTTTTTCAGCTTCATTCCTAAATATTTCAAGTTTTTGATGCTATGATAAGTGGTATTTTTAAATTCAAGTTGTGGCTATTTATTGCCAGTATCTAGAAACGCAATTCATTTTGCCTGTTTATCTTGTATTGTTCAACCTTGATAAATATGCTCATAAGTTCAAGAGTTTTAAAAATGTCAATGTATTCTCTACATAGATGATCAGGGTTGTCTGTGAATAAAGGCATTTTGTTCCTTTCCATGTTCCTTGCCAAGCATGACTTCCATGCCTTTTTCTTGTTTTATTGAACCAGCTCGAATCTCCAGCAGAATGATAAATACAAGTGGTGAGAATGGATACCTTTAACTTGTTCTGATCTTAAGGGGAAACATTTCCTCTTTCACCCATTAAGTAGATGTTAACTGTCTTTTTTTCATATTTGGCCTTTATCAAATTGAGCATGTTCCTTCTGATTCTTACTATATTATGATTATTCATTAAAAATGGGTGTTGGATTTTGTCAAATTCTTTTTCTGTGTCTTTGAAATAATCATATTATTTTTCTTTTTAATTTGTTAATATAGTGAATTGTTTATTTTATCATTTATTATATTGATTTTTAAATTTCAAAACAACCTTGCATTTTAGGATACACCTTATTTGATTATGATGCATTAGTCTTTATATATATATATATATAATACTTAATTTGCTTAAATTTTGTTTAGAAGTTTTATGTCTATATTCATAACAGAAGCAGCTCAATAGTATTCTATTCTTATAGTGTCTTTTTTTTTTTTTTTTTTTAGAGGGCAATGTTTGCCTCAGAAACTGATCTAGAAAGCATTTCTTCCTCTTCAATATTCTGTAGATGTTTGATAGAATTTGTACTATCTCTTCCTTAAATATTGTCTAGAACTCAATAAAGAAGCCATATGAGCTTGGCTTTCTATTTGTGAGAATGTTTTTCACTACCAATTCAATTCCTTTCATAGCTTATCTGTTTCTTCTTGAGTGAGCTTTGGTAGTTTGTGTCTTTCAATAAATTTGTGCATTTCATCCAAGATATCAAAGTTATTTGCTTGTAAGTGTTAATAATATTTTCCTATTATACTGTTAATATTTGTGTAATCTCTAGTGATGCCACTTCTGTCATTCCTCATACTGTGATTTCTTTCTTCTTTTTTTTTCTTTCTTTCTTTCTTTCTTTCTGTCTGTCTTTCTTTTTTTTCTGACAAGTCTGGCTGAAGTTTTAAGTTTATCCATCTTCTCAAAGAACTAGTTCTTAGTTACATTGACTTTTTCTGTTTTCTTGTTCCCTGATTTCCTCTTTAATCTCCTTCTGATTATTTTGTGCAATGACTGAAGATTTATGTCCCCTTACCCCAAATTCTTATGTTGACTGAAATCCAAACCCCAAATTTACAGGTATTAGAAGGTGAGACCTTTGGGAGGTGATTAGGTGGTGAAGGTGGAGCCCTCATGAATGGGTTAGTGATCCTGTAAAAGGGACGCCAGAGAGCTCTCTCGCTTTCTTTCTGTCATGTGAAGATACAGTGCAACCCAGAAGACGGTTGTCACCAGAACCCGCTGACATTTTAGTCTCATATACTCCCTCAGCAAGAAGCCATCATTTAGTGACAGTACAACTTTTTAAATCTCAGGATCACCATGCCGTGCTCCCTCCTTGTTCTCCCTGTTCCATTCTCCCACATCTCTTCAGTTTGTAGACTCTATGGTAGTAACTAAAGGTATTGCTGGTGATTATACTCTCCCCCCAACCCCTACTCCCAACCACCCCTCCTTATAGCTCCACCTCATCTGCTGGATGGCAGGATCCAGTGGGGAGGTGCAGGGGCACTTCCCAGTCAGGGAATGTCCTGCCCATCCTTCTCGATCTTATCACTGTCAACAAAGTTCATTATAAGAGCAGTTCAAAGCTGAACATTTCTTTTAGCTGCATCTATATTCTTCGTAGTTTTGTGGAGCTCTGTGTCAGCTTCTTGTTTTATCTCAGTTTCCCTGCTGGGTAGATATTCTTCATGATCTGTGGTTTAGATTTTGATAATTTCTTTTCTTTCTCTTTGAATACAGAGTTTGATTCTTTTCATTGTATTCTTATTTTGTTGTATTTAATGAGGCTCAGGGGGATGGGAGTGGATTAAAAATATCTATCATCATTCAAAGCTAGAGTCTTTATATTTTAAGGCTTTATTTGATACATTTTTGGACCTTAATTCATTTTTCAAAGGGCAATATTATCTCAGCCAGTATCCTCAAATATTAAGTAACAGTTAAAAGTTATGTTAATAGCTAGGTTTGTTCAGTGCTGTGTGCCAGTCACCGTATTAACTGTTTTACCTGCATTATCTCATTTAATCTTTAACAATTCTAATAGCATCATTATACTCATTTCACATCCACAAAAACGTGAAGGTGATGTGATGATTTAGTGGAAATCGCACACTTGGCAGACTGATTAGCTATGTTTAGAACTTTGATGGTGTTACTGTTTAGATTGTATTCTAACCTCAATTTTATATTATCTTTTGCATGATTCAAGGAAGTATATCTACAATTGCCTTAAGTTAGACAGACTTTCTCAAATCTCAAATAAAATTAATTTAAATTGATTTTAATTAATTCAAAAAAGACTTTTGGAGGACTAGGATACAGATATAGCAAAATCAAACTAACCATCCCCATATTAACCTCAGATCCCCAATAGTTATGTCCTTGCCTCCTTTAAACAATTCACTGTTAATGACATTAACCGAATCAGAAAAGAGTGAGTCCTCATTTATATTTCATCTCTCTGGAGTTCAGCGAGGAAATCTCTACCACAAATCTGCTGTTTACATGTGTAGAAAAATTATAGCATAAATTTGCTTCTTTAGGTAAGTGGAAAATTAAGAAAGAATTAAGCTAAGTAAATATAACAATGGAAGACAAGGACTTTAAATTCTCATTACAGTAAAATCTCATTAATTCAAAATAATCCAGATTTCTTAATGATTTTCATATGGGCTTTATTAAAGTTCACCTTTATTTTTATTTATTTATTTTTTATTTATTTATTTTTTTAAGATTTTATTTATTTATTTGACAGAGAGAGACACAGCAAGAGAGGGAACACAAGTGGGGGGAGTGGGAGAGGGAGAAGCAGGCTCCCCGCAGAGCAGGGAGCCCGATGCGGGGCTCGATCCCAGGACCCTGGAATCATGACCTGAGCCGAGGGCAGTCGCTTAACTGACTGAGCCACCCAGGTGCCCACCTTTATTTTTAAATTACAGGAATTGCTAAGCAAATTAACTTTCAAATAAGCTTTTAGCATTTCACAATGCTCAACTTAATAGAGTAAACTATTTTCCAGTACTTGAATATCATGTTTTAAAGTAAAATAATGCTGAGTGAATTTTCTGGTCATGATAGCTGCTATGTCAGAATCTCTACTACTCTGTAACTTCTTTATGTCTCTCTATTTGTTTAAATCCCTCTGTATATGTAATAGTGAAACAAACAACCCTGTCTCCTTGGAAATATGTAATCCAAGGTTTTTATTCACTCAGAAAAATTTAATTACAAGCATTTTATATTCTACAATGAGATTAACATCCAATAATTCTTGTCTCTCTGCAAGAAAACAGTGTTCATATTATGAAGTTTTTATTTAATGATCAGTTCTGTTTCAATGCAGCATAGTATGGTGTGCTTTTGATGCCTACATGGTCTCAGCTGACATATATCAGCAAGCAAGAAGCAGAAGAATAATTTTGTAAACTTCCATTTAGTAGTCTGAAACATACATTCTGGAGCCAATAATCCAGACAGGGACTTCTATGTAGACATAAATCATTGTAAGTCAGAACATTTGCACACTAGGTACATTTGTGTTATTTACAAGCCATAGCATGTTGGGTAAATTGCTTCATCAACTGAGTTTTTAGCTTTCTCATTTTATCTAATAAACAAGAGCATCAAACTAAAAGTACATATTTTATTTTTCTATAATTTTGTCAATTTGTCACTTTTTAAAAGTGAAAATGTGGATGTGTTAATTCATAAGCTAGGAAAGAAGAATTAATGTCACCACAGAAATTAGACTTTTATATTCAGAAAAGTTTGGGGCAACTACTGACTTCTATAATCTGGAGCCTGCCTGGTGGTGCAACTCATCTTCAATCTCCACTTGATAAGCAAAATGCATGTTAGGTCATTCTGCTTAGTTAGATTTTTCTAATCTGTCACAGGACCACTTCATTACTAATGATTTGTGTCCCTACTAAAACGCGTTCATGCTTAGAATATTGCTATAATGTATTGACAAAGGATTTTATTGCTGCCAGTGTGCTAATTGAAACTCTTTATATCACAGTTAAGTAAAACAAAATGGAATAAATTCAGCATAGTAATCTGACCAGTAAAATTTCCCATATATTGCTGGCCTTCAAATCCATGCAATTAAAACATAACAGAAAGGTAGGAAATTATCTCTATAATAAAGAAAAAGAAAATGTTCAATGAATAATTTCATAAATATCCGTGCTATTTTAGACGGAATATTTAATTACTGAGATTCATATTCAGATAAAAATATAAAAAGTATATATTTTGAGATCTAAATTAAAATATTTCTAATATATTGAGTCAGAAGAAATATATATACATGCATTCAAGACATATTAATTGAGCATATATAGTTTTGGAGGATGTAGCTATAAACAAAATGTGCAGAGTCCTTATTCTCATGGAACTGCTGGGATAATGAAGAACACTGTTATATAAACAAATAATTAAAATACAGCTTCGTGGAGACTGTGATGGGGAGGACTTTGGGAGTATAGGAGGGAGCACTTAATCAGATCTGGTTGGAGAACCAGGGAACAGGGAAGCAACTGGCCAACAGGTCAATAACTGATCTCTAAAGGGACATCTGAGCGAAGAGCGGTAATTAAATAGAGGAGGAGGAAGTGGAGAGAATGTTGAAAACAAAAGAAAGGTCCAAGGCAAGCTCAGCGCATTCAAGGACCTGACAAAGGAGAGGTGAATTTAGATTTGAATGGGTAAGAGCTCAGTTAGGAGAGCTGAGTATGGGTAAGTAAGGGGATCTTTTCAAGGTTGCCATTTTCCAGATAAGGCAAGAGATGAAGTCGAGCTAGTATAGTAAGAAACTCTAAATAATGTGAAAATAAAAATAAATGCTGAGCATTTTTTCCCTGACTACATCCAAAAGGACCACGGGAAGCTTATAATAAATAGGATCAGTACAAGTGACCCATTGAAATAAGGCCAAAAGAATAAGAGCAAGAGCCAATGCTAGTTAAAAATAGTTATGCACAAAGGCAAAGGAGTAGCTCATGATAAATTATCACACTTTGACATTTGAATTAGCTTGAGTTTCCTAGTACCTTAGCTAAAAGGGGAAATATGACTTCATTGCTTAATAACAAGAGATTACCCCTCCCTAAGCACTGAATGCCAAGATGCATACAGAAATATAAAGCAAAATTGACATATTGTATTTCTATATCTTTATAGAAGTATTAGGGAGCAGGGAAAAATAGAGTGGTCTGTTTCTAGACTGAATCTGTGACAAATAAGCAAAGATGATTTTGCTGTCCATTTCTTATGTGATTTTGATTATAGTGAAATTGGTGGTCATATTTCTGGACACATTTCTACTAGGAGCCAGAATAATCCACTTGCATAAACTTCTAGTTGGAGAAATTTGATACAGGACTACTGTTAGGTAATAGAAAAGAACTTGTATTTTTCCTAAACTAATACCCATTTTAAATCATACGCAAGTGAATTACCTCAATGAACAATGAGTCTCAAAATGCCTGTTGGGAGTGGGTCATTAAGAAAAAAAAATAGAAGAGCTAAGGAGGAAGCAGCCCAGCAGGTATGAAAATCACCCTCCTCTAGCCGGGCACAAATTAATGTTTACAAAATATTTGTGAGAGTTACTATGTTTAAAATGTTTATTTCTAAGTTAAATAAACATTGTGATCTGAACTATGATTTAGACTATAAGCGCTGAAAGATCAGGAGTTATATCTAAATCAGTTTGAATTTAGAACCCTAATCCCACAACAGGATTTAAGAGAAGTCCTAAAATTGCCATGTGTACTGGGTAAAACCACCATTCCTCTCCCACGTGCAAACCCCCAAATGGAACTCACTGTCAAGGAGCTCACTCAGAATAGGCAATACATAATTCAGGTCAAGAGTCACCCCCCACTAAGAGACCATTAGTACATATCGCCATATGAGGTATATATTTCTTTCTTCAGTGTTGAGCAGAACTCCAAGTCTTTCCAGTCACCCTCCCCACTCAGACATGTAATCCACTGCATCTCGGCCCATCTAGTCCATCTCGCTCAGCCACCTCGATTGTGCCCACCACCACCTCCACTTTCACTTGCCAAGTTCTTGTTCAAATTCTTTCCTTCACTTCCCTCCAATCCATTGGTCCCACCACTCTTTATTAGATAGTATAGCAAACCAGGGTGAATTTTCCTGCCCAAGTCACTATCCCACTTTCTGAGATCTCTATCTCAGTTCTTCTTTTCATAAACCTCCACTGCCACCTCCATTTCCACTCTCAGTTGATAGTCTTGTATCGTATTTCCCCAAGAAAACAGAAGCAAGTGGATGAGAACCCAATCATCTTTTCATGTCCGAATCTAGTAACTCTCTGCATCTATACCTACATCTTTCTTCCTTCTGCTGTGATGGGCGACTATGCCATGGACAGCTCTTCCACTTGTATTCTTTTTTTTTTTTTTTAAAGATTTTATTTATTTATTTGAGAGAGAGAATGAGACAGAGAGAGAGAGCACGAGATGGGGGAGGGTCAGAGGGAGAAGCAGGCTCCCCGCCGAGCAGGGAGCCCGATGTGGGACTCGATCCCAGGACTTCAGGATCATGACCTGAGCCGAAGGCAGTCGCTTAACCAACTGAGCCACCCAGGCGCCCCTCTTCCACTTGTATTCTTGATCCATTCACATCTTCATTCAGGGCTTTTGCTCCAATATATACGCCACCCCTAATCTTCAGCATCCATATATTCTTCTCTACTGAGGAGTTCCCATTAGAATATACATTTCCTATAAGAAGTTCCAACTTAAAAAGAATTCTCATCCATTTTACCTATTTTTTATCACTTTAATTCAACCCATAGGTCTCATATTAATCAACTACCTATAGCATTTGCATCATCTGTTTTATTTCATGCAAGCCTCTCTCTGTAGGAAACAGAACGCCACAACAACCACTGGTGCATGTTTGCTCAGACTCCGAGATCTCTGAGAAAACTCGGGATTGCAGGGTTAAAAATAACCTGAAAGGATCAGAGTGAAATGCCCTTGGGATGTGTGTGGTCTGTTCTAAAGTACACAGCAGAAGATGTTTAGTAGATAGGAAGCCAGCTGTAAACAGCACACTGTGCACTCCCCTCTTTTTTCCCTTGTCCTGTAAACAGCACACTGTGCACTCCCCTCTTTGTTCCTTTATTCTGTTTTAAAGATTCTTACGTGCTCGACTAATCCTGTATACATGGAGGAATGTGCCTTACTACGCCCCTACTGTAAATCATTATAGATCTATATCGCTGTGGAAGGTATATAAGAGTATGGAAAATAAACCTCGGGGCCTCGGGCTGTTAGCTCGGGGTCCCCTGTGCTTCGCTATACTGTCGTCTCTTTTTCTCAGTTCCTCCGCTGCCCCAGGTCCCCGACTCTCAGAGGTCTTCATCTCTCAATTTAATTTTTAGACCTCATTCCCTCCTAGCGTTTTTCTTCATGAAATGGTCACTCTTTCTTATGCACTCGGCTGATTCCTCTTCTTTGCAGACCTCCTTCAGACACTGTAATTCTGAACAGCCACAGGAAACAGTCCTTGAGTCTCCTCTTTTCTCCATCTCCATTCTCTCCTGAAGGGTATCATTGAGCCTCATGGCTTTAAGGATCATTGTATTTCCCAATTTGTATTTCCAGACCTGACCACTCACTTGACCTCTAACTTATATATTGAACTGACTACTTGAAATATTCTCTTGGAGACCTAATAGATACCTTAAAGTATTGAAATATCAAAAATATTAACTCTTAGTTGCACTCTTAACTAGATCAAAATCTTCTTCCAACATTCCCCCATCAAATGTATTACCCAAGCCAAAAACATAGGAGATATTTTTCATTCATCAGTTCTTATCAGAAAATTCTGTTAACTATAACATTAAGAAATATTCTCAATCAAATCATTTTTTACTTGGTGACTCCTGCCAGAGTCCAAGTCATTATCATCTTGTACCTGGAGCACCATGTTATCCTCTGGTTTTCTGCTTTCAGAATCTATTCTCAACATAACAGATTTTTTTTTCAAAATATTATATTATAAAAGATATAAGACACAAGAATGTAGAATTTAAAAAAAGGAAGCCTGTGTACTCATGACTCACCTAATTAAAAGGAAAAATTATATTTTGTCGGATTCTTTATGAAGGAAATAGAACATAATAATTATGAATACCCAACAATATAATTTTTAAATTTTTGCATGTTTATTTTTAAGTGAGATTGGCTATGATTTTCACTTTCTACTATTTTTTTCCACTTTCTACTATTCTATGCTAACTTTGTTAAGTATTGCTGGCTTAAAACATGAATCTGAAAAAAAAAATTCTATTTTCTATGCTTTCAAATATTTAAAATATAATAGAAGTTAGTTGGCTCTTTAACCTTTGAAAGAAAACTGACATTGTTCTGGAAGTAGTTCTTTGATAGAATTTTCAAGGTCTTCTGTATTTGAGTACTCAGGTGTTCTACTTCACAAGCTGATTTTGTTGATTCATATTTCATACAAAATCCTTTTTTTCCCTAGATTTTTTAATGTATTAACATATAGGCCTGCAGATTTTTATTTCATATTTAAAAAATCTTCCAAATACGTTTATATTTTTCTCAATTATTTTTATTTTAAAAAACCTTCCTTATTTCCAATATTATCTCTTTACAATTTCTTTTTGTCTTGATTACACCTGCTAGGTATATGTAGATGTTATTACTCTTCAAAGAAAATATTAAATGTCTTCATCAGTAAGCACTTAAGAATTCCTGTTTCCTAACTGCTTAGCTTCTGCTATTCAGAGTCTTAATTCCTACTTTCTTTGCTATTTTGGTTTTTTTGACATTATATTTCTATTTCTTGAGTTAACTACACAATTTATTATTTTCCTTTTACTTGCAAAACTGTGGGAACATTTAAGACACACCACATTTTCTGCCAACTACAGTATTGGCTGAACACCATCAAATAAAATATAGTGTTTGTACTGTAATTATTTTCTAAATAGACTATAATCACATCACACTTCTATTTCCGTTTTATCCCAGGATTTAAGGCAATGTTCTTTATTTTTCAAGTTTTAAATTTTAAAAGTTAATATCTAGTTTTATAGTTTGGTGGTCATAAAATGTGACCTCTGCTATTTTTACTTTCAAAATTTGTTGAGAATTTTTTGTGGCCTGCAAAATAATATAATTTAAAAAATAATAATAATAATTTTGTAGATGCTCCATAGACACTAGGGAATAAAGAACATCCTCAGCTTATAGAACACAAATTTGAGTATATTACTATTAAATTAATAATATTAATTATGTTATTCTGATCTTCTGAATTAGGTTTAAATATTTTCTGTGTTTGTGGCATAGTTTATATGCCAGAAAATTTGGCAGTGCATTTAAAAAGATGAAAGAATTGAAAACAACATAAAATATATCAGCTTTAATAACTGTACCTTTACCATTAACATTTGAGCAATATCCCATATTGACAAAATGGGATTGTAATAATTGCAGAGATTTATTGAGTGTTTACTATGTGGGAAGCACAGCTCAATGCAATTCACATGCACTGAATCCATGCATAACACACCTGTGAGCTAGGTACTAATATTAGTTCTGTTTTAAAGATGAAAAAGAATGAGGCACAGAGGTTAAGCATGGTTGTCTACAAATACTAAAAAATGTAATGATCATATCACACTTATTGTTTCTTGCTAAAATAGGGAGCTACTTAGAGATAAATGGAGAAATAAGATATGTTATTGAAATTTTTTGAAAACTGAGAAATACAATTCATTCATTCACTTTTTAATGTACCAGACATTTATTGAGTACTCATTATGTGCCCAGAATTGTGTTAGGCCGTAGAGATATAAAATTAATATAAAAGCATCCCCACCATCAGAGAACATACAGAAAGAATGTAAAAGAGAGACTACTGCTTTGATTTACTAGGGTTCTTGGGAATGGAAATCGCAATGAGAAGGCAGGACGGCAATAAGACTTCTTCCTTCACCTCCCCTCCTTTGTAAGATTTCAGACAAAGTTCACTTCTCTGTCAGTCTCTCCTCTTCCCCCTCTTTGCCTCTCCTCTCCCTTTCTCTGTCTCCCCCTCTCTTCCTCTTTCTCTCTCTCTCATACACACACACACACACACACACCTCTTCCTGACTATCTTTCAAGTAATTGTCAGATGGGTGGGTCATGTGTAAGCTGAACCAAGGAAATTTTCATTATTGCTGTTGTCTAGTAAATCTCAGTAGCCTCAGATAGCTAAAGGTAAATGGAGGATTTGCACCTCCCTGCAACAGCTTCACTACTGTGTGATACTGCCAAACATCCAAACATTTATCAGCAGCATACACACATTTATAAACTAATTTTCTAATTTACCCACTCTCTTTCCACAGACACTCAGGGAGGTGTACGTCAAGATTGGTGCTTGATCTGAGGGCAGGATCAGCCAACATGGGTCGGGTAACAGTTCTCCACAAAATGAAGTGCATTGAGCCAAGTGGAGATACACAGGCCCAACAGAATTTAAGTGCTGTTTGGATGATCCTGGCCATCAGATGATGCAAAGTTGGTGGCACCTACATATTTCTGAGTAAACATAGCTACCAGATGCCACTCATTTTGCTAAAGAAAATTAATTCTGACATCTGTATACTAACAAAAAACAAAAACAAAATCACTCCCCCAAACTCTGGTACACCGCTCAAGAATAATATTTCAAATGTTTCCATAGCCATGTTTGCACTGTGGATTCTCAAGTTTTTTCAAAAGCTGAGTTGCGCTAAGGTATGGATTAAAGTTGCCTTCCACACATAAATATCATGTTTATAATGACATATGGTAATGTCAATGATCATATGCATGGTCGACCTGAAAGGAAAACAGTTTAATCAGTTTCATACCCTTCTCAGCTCTCAGTTGGCAACTATAATTGTTCAAGCAGTGTGACAGGAAAATAGACAAACTTAGTTTCCACACTTAGAAGGTGGTATTCCATAGTTATTATGCAGTTTGTATCCAATGAGTATGCAATAAATATTGACAGAGTAACTAAATGGAAAAAGCAACTGAAAGGAGATTTTCTAAAGAAATTTCTGTAACATCCATAACAAGTTGTTGTTTGTAGCAGGTTTTTAATAGATTTTCTGCTTTATTGAACTCATTGGTTCCATTTGCCCGTGTACACGCTATTCATTTAGAGAGCTATATTCAGAACTATTTGTGGAACTTTGTGAATAATGCCAGTTCCGTTTTTTTTTTTAATGATTTGGAAAAGCTTTTGTTTCTTTGGGTGATCAATTCCCCCCACCTTTTTTTTACCTCCTTGAAAGCTAAGAATTGCTGAAGAAAATGGTTTCTACTCTTTAGAGAAATACTGTATTTTAAACGCTGCCATCTATGAAGTTGAATAAAAACATACAAGAAGGTTTAGGTTATATGATGCTGACCTTTCTTAGGAGTGAAAAATGTCACTGGGGGTTTCTCATTCAGGATACAAAACTATGAATTCAAATGAATGGCAGGAAAATAGCAATAACTTATCTGTATGTGAGCATGTACACACAAAAAATATGTCCTACTACATCCCAGAGAAACATGACTGTCTCACTAGGCTAGACTCCAGAATTCTGAAATCAAAGAGTTGGGAGAGCTGGTTCCTTCTGAGGGAGCATTAGTTGTATGCCTCTCTCCTAGCTTCTGGTACCTTCAGGTGTTTCTTGATTTACAAGAATTAAGTGCTTTGGGCGCCTGGGTGGCTCAGTTGGTTAAGTGACTGCCTTCGGCTCAGGTCATGATCCTGGAGTCCCGGGATCGAGTCCCGCATCGGGCTCCCTGCTCGGCAGGGAGTCTGCTTCTCCCTCTGACCCTCCTCCCTCTCATGTTCTCTGTCTCTCATTCTCTCTCTCGCAAATAAATAAAAAAAAAATCTAAAAAAAAAAAAAAGGATTAAGTGCTTTATATTGGATTAAGGCCCATCCTAATGACTTCAGCTTAACCTGATCATGTGCAAACACCCAATTTCTAATTAAGGTCATATTTATATGTATTGAGAGTTAGGACATGGACGTATTCTGGGAAGACGCAATTCAACCCATAATAGCATGGGCTTCTTTAACCAACTGCACGTGGGCGGAAGCACCGGTATGCCAGTTACAAGCCTAGCTAAGCAAAAGGCTTTGTGTGTTTACAGCCACTTTTACATCTCTAGCATTGCCATGGGAAGTGCATAGGTTTCTGTTCACAGAAAGAGAATGAGAGGAGAATGAGGCGGGACCAAGACATCTCGGCCACCACAACCTAAAACAGAGCTACACATTCAGACCCAGACTAGATCAACTGAATCACAGCTATTTTGCCAATGTAAGAATAAAACCAAATGTTGTTTTAAGCTACTGAGTTTGAGCATGGTTTGTGTTGCTGCAATTTGTAGCAATAGCTAACTGATAACAATGGACTCTAAATTGTTCCCCTACTAAGTTTACTTAGGGATTTGATGTCAGAAGATTGAGTGCATGTTATTCCAATATAATAAGTGCTTATTTTCCCTACTTTCCTATATCTTTTGGGAGACTCTTTTAATAAATAAAATTTGCAAACAGTAAAACCAGTAACAAGAAAAGTATGGAGAAAGAATTTTTCAGTTTTATATATCTAAAACACTTATAAAGAGAAAGAGGAGATGCACATGACTCATTGCATTCACAAGTGTTTTGTTCGGCTGTCATCTTAACATACATCCTCACTCTAACTCTAAACCCAGTCATACTAAAGAGAGTAACTATCTAGCTAGTAGTTGGTTAGTCATCTAAGCTCTCCACCCCTTTCCTACTAGGCAGAATATGCAATTCTGAAAAATAGAGGAATGTAGAATATTTAAGAAAAGTTAAATTTTGTGTGGTAGTTTGATTTTTAGGGATATAGAACTTATATACAGAGCCATCATTCAGATGGGATGGTTGGTTTTTCATCCCTAGAACAGCTCTTCCCTCTTGAGTCATCCTAGCCACAATATTTTTACATGAATTTATGGAAAAGAAGACATAATGTAATAATTATAAGCTAAGAAGCCAAACACAACTGCATGTGTACTCAATCTACTGGCAGAAATAACCATAAAGGATATGTTTAAACCCAAAGATTTTCTCTTATATGTAGAGATGACTGGAGGTATCAGTTCCAATACATGAAATAATAGATTAGTTTAAATCTGGAATGCAGCTGAGTCTAAATGCAAAGTTATCTTTATATTACTACCAATAAAACTTCAATCGATTTCTAATTGTCAGTCTCTGTTATTAACATCAAGAACATGGAAAAATCAACACCCATTATTATTCTTTGTGCTTTAGCATTACTTCTCATTGTCAAGTTTAACTTGCCCCTATATAGTAACTAATAACTCTCTCCATAGCTATGAAAATATAACTACTCTTTGAGTACTTTTGCATATATTTTAAACCTCACATATGTCATGTGACATATTAAATTCAACATGTTTTAAATTGAGCTCTGCAATATTGTGATTTATGAGAAATATAAATGTTTGGTCATTCAGATGACAGAAATATATTTCTCATATACAGTTGATCTTCATCCATAGTTCCTGGCCCACAAGTCCTACGTCCCTTGGAATTTCCTGATCATAAGAGCAATGGGAGCATCTTTTGTTATATTTGATCTCTGAAGATGTTCAAAGTGATAAAAATGAGACAAACGTCTTGTTATGAATAACAAGACCCCTTCCACCACAACTGGCTTATGTTAATGAGGTAACTTTTGGAAAGCACTTAGGGATGCAGCTGGTTGCCAGGGGAACCAACCATGAATAGAGGATTGGAACTTTCAGTCCCACTCTCTGATTTCAGGGGTATTGAGGTGGGGGCAGGGACAGAATGGGGCTAGAGGTTGAATCAATTACCAATGATCAATGGCCAATAATTTAATCAATCATCCCCATGTAATGAAGCCTCCAAAAAAAATGATGAAAGGAGGAGATTAGGAGATCTTCCAAGTTGAGGAGCCAAAATGCTTCCACATGCCACCATGCTGGGCCCTAAGCTCCATAGGACAGAAGCTGATTCGCTAGGGACCTCACCATATGTATCTCTTCATCTGGCTTTTGATTTGCATCCCTTTATAATAAATTGGTAATCCAGTGGTTAAATGGGTTTCTTGGGTTCTGTGATCTATTCTAGCAAATTCATTTAACCGAAGGAGAGGGTTGGGGAACCTTTGATTTATGGCCAGTTGGTCAGAAGTACAGGTAACAACCTGGACTTGCGATTGGTATCCTGAGTTGGGAAAGGTCTTTGGAACTTTCAATTTGTAGCAGGTTGCTCAGAAGCACAAATAACAACCTGGGCTTGTGATTAGCATCTGAAGTGGAAGGCAGTCTTGTGGGACTGAACCCTCTACTGTGGAGTCTGATGCTGGGTAGATAATATCAGAATTGAGTTGAATTCTTATTGGTGTGGGGAAGCCTACACACACACACACACACACACATTGGGATTTGGTCCAGTTACCCATTTTCTTTCTTGAATTTTCTCTTCTTATGTACATATATACAAATCAATGCCTAGTTGACTTTCTATGTACTTTTATGAGTTAAAAGCATACAGTTTTACCGTATAACACTCAAAACATATCTGCTCTTTATCCCAAGTTTCCATAATTCCTCACGGATCAGGGAACATTAAAAAATTTCACTCTCGTCTAACTTAGCCCCAGTCTACCTTGGAAATGGCAGTCAAGTTATCACTGAAATCTAAGGCCTTGAAACCTGAATCAGTATATTGTACACCTGAAACTAATATTACAAATGTATGTTAACTAATTAAAAAAAAAAGACAAGTAAGGAACAATTAGGATCAAGGAAAAGGTGATGGTGGGTAATAGCCATGACACAGAAAGTTTATTATTGGATTTGTGGTATTTAAAAAGACTAATCATTTGTATAAATACAACAGAATAGAAAATAATGTCACTTAGTTTTCTCAAACATTTGTCATACATCTTGTTTTTTTTCTATATTAAACTTCTATTATTAACATTCAAAACTATCAGCAAATTAAAGAACAGGCACTTTTCCAAGACATTTTACAAAGCAAAGTTAGATGCAAATGGCAGTATGTTTAGTTAAGTTTTAATCACATAAAAATTGATTTTTTAAAACATCCCTCAGGCTCTATCCTAGTATGTAGGCACTAAGCCTGGCAAGGTCTCTCCAAAGTTTGATACGAGTCAGCAAATTAAAAAATTAAGAAGCAAATAATTTGGTTTTATATAGTTCAATACTTTTTTTCATATCTTAAGCGAAAAATAAAACAGCTGAGCTTAAAATTTGGCAGGCAGTCTGTCCTTAATCTAGAACATTTACTGTATTTAAAACATAAATTAAATTTCTTGCATCTGGATACATTATGAGGAACTGGATGGAATCCTAATATAACTTCTTGGGGAACAAATGAATTCCCCAACCAACTAAATCAGCCAAATGATTTTTTTTTCATGGATTTATCTTTGTTAATAAGGCAAAACAAGCATTTTCCAAGTGTAGTATATTATTTTTGCTACAATACTTTCCCTCTTACTTCTTAGTCTTGCCCACACAGCACATGCATAAGCATTGAAGTACTTACAGGAAAAGCTTTATCTTTATCTTATAGAGATCTACTGGTGTATGCACAAAGGCAAATCTCAGCATCCACCCTGGAACCTAGGACACCCACCTATCTCCTTGACAGATAACATTAATTAGCTTACAAAGATGGGCTAGAAAGAAGAGGAGCTAAAGCACAGTAAGCAATTTCAAGTCCAGTATTCAACTAAATGAAATGCAACTGTATCTTTTACAGATCTTTGGATTTTGTGCATCTAATTACACGATGGAGATATCAACATCCTTTGAAAAAATAGCCAAGAAATATAAAAATATAAAAAATACCAATGATACTATTCCTTTCCAACTAGACTCACAATTAAAAATAAAATACTGTATAAAGAAGTATTCAGATAAATGGCTACATTTAAGTAATGATTGTAGAAATATAAATAGTCTTGCTATAGGATAATCTGACAAACAAAACATGCTTCAATTATATGTAGTATTTGCATACATAATTCCATTCTATTGTTGAACATATAAGAGCTGCAGAGATGTCTAGTCTATTTGTTACAGGATTTTCTCCTTCGGTGCCCTTGGTTCTTGGCCACATCTTTCAAAGAATGAAGGGGTAGACCAGACAGAGCGGTGGGCAGCAAAGCAATTTTTATTGAGCCATAGCAAAGTGATAGTACAAAGCTCCTGAGGAGGGAGGGGACCCAAGAGGGTTGCCACCAGAGTTTCTAAGTCTAGGGGTTTTTATGGGCTGTTTTAATCTCATTAACCCTCCCTACACCTGTCATCCAATCAGGTTTTTACCACCTATCAATCACATGGGAAAGGGTAGAGGGCTCCTTCTAGGGTGGTATAAAATCCTTTTAAGGGTGGTTTCCTCTAAGCGGGGG